>NW_027250413.1:0-21638 GCF_030848795.1 Temnothorax nylanderi | reverse complement strand
AACATACACAGCGAGCAAAACCTTGGAACCGTTGAAGATCCTTATGTATACACATTTGTCTGCTTCACTCTGTGTAAATCCGATGGCCTTCAGAAAATCGTCAAGTCGCTCGTTCCAGCAGCGAGCGGCTTGTTTGAGGCCATACAGTGCCCTCTTTAGCTTGCACACCAGGCCAAGTTTGACTACTATTCCCTCCGGCGGTAGCATATAGACACTGTCCTTGAGTTCACCGTTCAAAAATGCAGTTTTGACATCGAACTGTACAATCTCATAATCCTCTTGTACCGCGATTGCTAGCATAATCCTGATAGAGTCATACCTCACAGTCGGTGAAAAGGTATCGGTATAATCAATACCTTTTTTCTGAGCAAAACCTCTTGCACAGAGTCTTGCTTTGAAGAGGGAAGCTACTCCACCGGGTTTTTGTTTTATATTAAAAACCCATCGCGAGCTTATTGCCTCCTTTCCTTCTGGAAGAGGTGTCTCCTCCCACGTCTCGTTAATTAAGAGTGCGTCGATCTCTCTTTGGATGGCTTCACGCCACTTGTCCTTTTCGTTGTTGTCTAACGCCTCTTCATATGTTTCTGGAATTCGAACGTCCGTGTAATGTGCCTCGTACCGCTCCGGTTTTTTAATTGTATCTCGAGCGCGTAGGTTGTATGTCTCATCGTCAGTAGAATCCTTCTCATCGAGGACATCTTGTTGCTGTCTCGAATCCTCCAACAGATCTTTCTTAGGGCTTTTATTCTTGTCAGAGTACTTTCCAGGCTGTTGACACTGTGCTTTATTTGTGTCACTTCCGAAGATTATTTTAGCAATATTCTTCCTTTCTTCAGGCATTGCGGCATTCTCATTAAATGCGACATTACGTGAGACCTTTATTTTCTTGGTCTCAACGTTATACAGGCGATAATTTGTTGAATTTTTGTCGTAACCAACCAGTATCAATTTCTTGCTTTTTGCGGCGAGTTTATTGCGTTATTCCTTGGGAATATGCATGTATGCTTCACGTCCGAAGGTTCTGATATGGTCCAAGATGGGTTTCTTCCCCGTCCAGAGTTCGTAGGGCGTTGAATTCGGTGCTTGCGATGTTGCAGTCCTATTCAAGATGTAGATTGCTGTATTTACAGCCTCCGCCCATAAGTATAACGGAACATCTCTAGCATACAGCATCGACCGAGCACTTTCTACAATCGTTCGCATGTCGCGTTCTGCTCTCCCGTTCTGTTCAGGAGTTGATGGAGCAGTTGTCTCTAATTCTATTCCACATCGCGAAAGATAAGCCCTAAAGTCTTCATTACAATATTCACCTCCATTATCTACATGTAATATTTTTACAGAATTACCGAACTTGTTCATTGAGAGCCTATTAAACTCCTTAAAACATCCTAAAGTATCGCTTTTATGTTTGATGAAGAAAACTACTCTATATCCCGAAAAATCATCCTTAAATGATACAAAGTATCTTGCGCCTTGAACAGATGGTACAGACATTGGTCCACAAAGGTCACTATGAATAAATTCCCCAACCTTTGCTTTAATATGCTTCGATGGGGAAAAGGACAACTTGTGCTGCTTTCCATACATGCAGGCTTCACAGAAAAATTTCTCAACATCTGATAACTCTATGCCTTTTATCAAATTCTTTGAAACCATCTCTTTAATAGATTTTATGTTTAAATGACCCAATCTCTCGTGCCATCTGCGTAGGCTTTCTCTTGACGCTACGTTCGCTTCCTGGACGACAACTGTGCTGAACTGCATGTGATACAAATTATTTTCTTTACGTATCGCAGAAGCAGCAAGCCTATTATTTTCAAAAATGTTTGCGTAAATATTTTCTTTAACAATCTTCATACCTTTCTTTGCAATAATCCCTTCTGAGAACAAATTCTTACTCAGATTTGGGACGTATAACACATCAGCAATAACCGCATCATACCATTTTCCACTAACAAGCTTCCTTATTTTGACATTACCCTTTCCTTTTGTAACAATGCACCCCCAAATATGCATCGTTCCGGCATAACATCCCGCCGAGACCGCCCAGCCGACCATCCGCCGGGCGAGGAACGGGCACGGTGTGCCCACCGTATTTTAAAGCATTCATCGTAGCGTTAGGAAGCCCGCGAACGGACTTGCCGCGGCAACCGCCTCGACGCGCCGAGCGGTGCCGACCGCGACCGAAGACCGCCGAACGCGATCGCGGCGTCGGGACGCCGTATTTTCCGACCGTTCCGCCGCACCATCCCGGCGCTCGCGATCGCCGTCGCTACCCCCGCCACTGCGGAACGCCGCCGCGCGGGTATAAAAGACGAGCGTTTTAACGCTAAATGCGATTTCCCGATCAACGCTCCGACCGACCGCACCGATCCTGAATTCCCGCATTTCTCTAGCAAGTCAGAACGAGGGTAGAGCGCCTCCGGCATTCTCTGTCTTCGCCGAGCGATTCTCGCAAGACGACAAGCTTTCTTCCGCACCGCGCCCGCACGTCAGAACGAGGGTAGAGCGCCTCCGGCATTCTCTGTCTTCGCCGAGTGATTCTCGATCGACGGCCGGCTTCCTTCCACCGCGCACCCGCTAGTCCGAACGAAGGTAGAGCGCCCCGGCATTCTCTGTCTTCGCCGAGTGATTCTCGTCAGACGACCGGCGCTCCTACACCACGCGCCCGCTAGTCAGGACGAAGGTAGAGAGCCTCTGGCGTACTCTATCTTCACCGAGCGCTTCTCGGTACCCGACCGGCGTCCCCGCGCACGAAGTATCCGAACGGGAGCAGAGCGCTTCTCTGCCTCCACCGAGCGCTTCTCACCGGATACGCCCGCCACCGAACGCACCGAATTGCAGCGATCTCGCCGCCGTATCCGCGCCCGTGCGCCCCGCGCCTGGCCTCGCGCCACCCGTCACACGCCAATCGCCCGTCACGATCGCCGCCCGCGTGCATTTCCGCGCGCACCGCGTGCGTCCTGCGCTTACCGCGCCATTGTACATACCGCGACTGTTACACTGTGTACTCAATCCGCTGTAAATATCGCGACCGTCCATTATACAATAAACTCTGTCACGTTAATTGCTAACCACGATACACTTCATTTTGCCGAACCCACCGCGCGTCCGTTCCTCCGCACCTCCTTCGAATCCAGCCCAGCCGCGAGCTAGATCCGCGTTTCGAACGAAGGTTGTTTTACTTTTATAGCTAATTCTTGTCCGTTACCTAGAACAACAACAGTATTATTACTTATCTCTTGAAAATCATGTAGGAAATCACGACGATACGTCATATGAGACGTAGCGCCACTATCAAATATCCATATTTCATTATCTAAGTTGAGCGGTGTCTCAGTTACATTGCTTTCGCACACGTTAAATGCAGAATAGCTTCCTTGCTGTGAACCATGATGTGATTTTTGCTGTGTATCATGTTGCTCCTTATTTCTAAACTTTCTTTCTCCGCGACACTCTTTAGCAAAATGCCCCCTTTTTTGACAATTATAACAAGTTATTTTTGATTTATCAAATTTCGATCGCTGTTTATTCTCTCCTCGAGTAGCGGATTTATCTTTATTTGACGAGGCGGCAAGAGCGACTTCGGAACTATTGGACGCGCCTAGGCTCGCATCTTCATCTAACAAACGCGACGTTAAATTTTGAATCGTTTGCTTCGATTCGTCTAACGATAGCCACGCTTGGCGGAAGCTTCTAAACCTGGGAGGCAAACTACCTAATATCTTAGTCATTATCGCTATATCACTTAAGTTTTCACCCGTATCTTTAACCTGTCGTGCGAGATTTTCTACCTTCGCGATATGCTGCGCTATCGAATCATTTACATCCATTTTATATTGAGAAAACCTTTCATGCGCTATCATTTTATTCATGTCTGACTTCTGTTCATAAATCGCATCTAACTTATCTAATATTTGCTTGGACGACTGACAATTCTCGATGAGCGTGATCTGGGAGTAATCCATCGCCGATGTTAGCAGGAACATGGCATACGCATCGTCCCTTGTCCACTTTTTCTGCACGTCTCCGGCCGTCGGCGGCTCTATCCCTTTGGTAATCTCAAAAAGGCCTTTTGCGCGTAAGGCACAGCACAGCTGGAACTTCCATTGGTGATGGTTTCTGCCATCAAACTTCCCGACGGATGCCACGTCGATCTTGTCCGACATTTTGGTGACTTGTACAATCGCCACGTACCACGCGAGACTTGATGCGCTCGTACGTACTTCGAGGTTATACAGGCTGTTATACGCACCAGTTATCTCAACTCCTCGCGACTTCACGTCCGCGAGATTAACTTTATGTGATTATGCACAATGCGAGCAACCTGGGCCCATAACCTGTTGAAATAATCGATCCAAGTCAATCTTGATACTTAAACAGAAGTGCCTTTATTCTCTCTCACGCGACGGTTACAGCAAGAAGGATCGTTCCAGAAGCGCGCGAGGAACAAGAAGCTATATATATATAAAGGCTGCGTTCGGAAACGTCACCCGGGTACACAGGGTATACTCCCTTCTCCTTCTAACTCGCTGAGATAGAAAGAGAAGGGAGTATACTCGTGTGCACTCGGATGGCGTTTCCGAACGCAGCCAAAGACGGGAGACGCAGCCGACGACCTCTCACGCCTGCCGGGCCAGCTCTATCTGGTGACTAGGGAAAGCGCGAGATTCAAACTTAACAGATACCAGTTTCCAAAAAGATCGGTAACGAAAAATTATACACTTTATGGCACTCCCCGGGTAATTCTATAGCCCTGTTTTATATACAATTGTAAGAAATAAAGATGGCGCATTAATATTTCCCGGAAACTGGCGCCGTCTGCTAGGTACGAACGTGCGGTAACCGCACGTACTAGAGGCGTTGGTGTCCGTGCTAGCCAATGAGGTTGGCGGACCGCTATGATTGGTCGAGAGAGCTGAGGCGATACCTCGCGCGCGTTAACGTTAAACTGTAACGGTCGTGTGCAAGTTCGAGCATGTTCTGGCTCGGTCCGGGCGTGTTATGAGAGAGTTGTTCGAGATCCCGAAGCGATCGGACGTACGTCGGAGGGCTTAGACCTATGTATCTCTTGCCGGCGTTTCTCCGTAATAAAACCGAATTGTTCGTAAGTCCGTGCAATGGGCTTCACGCGTTTATTGTAAAGAGAGGAAATATACGTGTTAGTAAGAGTATCCGATACGTATTTTATCATCCTTCCTCCCGCTCGTATCCTACGTATTCTTCGCGAAGTAGTAAACTCGTGTTACGTGGACGAAGCTATCCTGACCTCTTTCAAGAGAGTTATCCTGACATTAACAATCACAAATAAATATATTACACAATTCTTTAAAATTCGTTCAATTATTTCTCGAAAAATTAGAAAAATTAAAAAAACCGGTTTCCAAAAAATCGGTAACAAAAAACTACACACTCTATAGCACTCCCCGGAAAATTCTACCCCTATTTTATATGGTTTTAATACAAATTCGGTCCAATAGTTTTTAAGTTAAAAACGCACAAACATACACCACCCGTAAGGATTTTATATATTAGTATAGATAGACCGAATTTGTATTAAAACCATATAAAATAGAGGTAGAATTTTCCGGGGAGTGCTATAGAGTGTATAGTTTTTCGTTATCTATTTTCTGGAAACTGATTTTTTTAATTTTTTTAATTTCACCATCCGTAAGAATTAAAAAAATCGGTTTCCAGAAAATCGGTAACGAAAAACTACACACTCTATAGCACTTTCCGGAAAATTCTACCCCTATTTTATATACTTGTGGTAAAAATTCGGTCCAATAGTTTTTAAGTTAAAAATGCACAAACATACACCACCCGTAAGGATTTTATATAATAGTATATATAGATAATAGTATAGATAAAGCTTTAAGGCCGGTTTATCATCAATGTGTATGTTCAGAGAAGCTAATCTTATCAAAGAACAATACTATGAAAATTTGCACAATGTTTTAACTTGAATACCTTTCATACGTTGCCATATGGTTCTAAGAGTTGATAATTAAATTTTATATATTACGAAAATTGAGATAAAATCCTCTTCAAATGCACAATCAAACAATGTACGAGATACCAAATTATATCTGAAATTAGTGCGAGGTATTTATTTAAGAACGACTATAATTAAATAAAATTCGACAGGTATACAATATGTGGCGGTCAGCTGTCCGCCACGAACGTACGACGGGACGCACGCGGCGCGGGCGGCAGCGCGGGCTCACGCGGCGAGAGTTCGACTCGCGCCCGCTACGCGGCACATCGCCAGTATCCTTGCTCGTAATTAAAATTCAACATCGATCCCGATAATTAAAGCCGTCTCAACGGGGTTTCTCGCTCTTTAATCTGTTTACGTCATTAACGTCTCCTTTTGCTTTATTGTATCAAATATCGCTTTTAAATTCTGAACCGCTTTCAGAAACTGAAAGAGTTCAGAATTTAAAGGTGATGCTTGATAGGTACAATAAAAATTCTGAATTCTTTCAGTTTCTGAAAGCGGTTCAGGATTTAAAGGTGATGTATTTTAAAATACATAAGATTTTCATTAAGGTGGTTCTTGCATTTAGGTCAAAAATGGATAACCCGGAAAATATGATATTAAATGAAAGGTTAACGTTCCTAGAGTGTGTCTAAAAAATTTCGAATTTTTTTACCGCTTGGTTCCGGAGATATATGTCCGTAAACTTTGCCAATTTTACATGGTGATAATAGGAAAAGGAGGGTCAGATCGCACATTTATGGAATACGTTCATACTTCTCGAGTAGATAAACGAATAAAAAACTGTTTAATCGATGCAATAAACATTTCTAAAGATACTGACGCGACACCAAACTGATTGACCGTACCGTATATAAATAAAGCGGAACTTTCGACAAACTTTCGGCAATTTTCGACGTTTTGACACGACACGAGAGTCATGGCGGCCGTCTTGAGTGGCTGCTTGGCAACGTCGCACGCGTCAGCTGACGCATAAAACACGTGTCCTACCATTCTCCCACCGTTGAATGGAGGTTATAAGGATAACATATCTTTTTCGGCAGTTGTATAAATATATTCACTATCGCGGAATTCTAGAAATTGTGACGTATATTTTTTCTATTTTAGTATATTTTATTCTTTACCGGCGTGATCATATTTATGGTTATATCACCAACTCTAGTCAAATTTGTGACTTTGCTCTGATATTTTCAGTTTATTGCAACGGTTAAATGAGAAAAAACCTTAAGGAATAATTAATTTTAATGTATGCTAATTTTTACATACTAAATCATTCATATTTGTCACTAGTAACAATAGTTGTTTTTGTGACTTCAAATTACTGCAAGAACCACCTTAAGAAATTATAAATATGAGTCAGATAGTCGCGTTTATGCCCGATTTCACCAACGTCGTTTAACTTGAACCTTAGTTCAATTCACTCTTTGTCTGTTTCTAAGAGACTCCCTTAGAAACAGACAAAGAGTGAATTGAACTAAGGTTCAAGTTAAACGACGTTGGTGAAATCGGGCATGAGTAACGTCGTAATACGACGAAAAGACTGAAAAAGCTTACAAAAAGATCATTGTTTCGGATGGAACACATCTGAATTAATATCAGATTTTTTCGTTTATCTCTTTTACAATATTCTACAAATTATTTATAGTTTATTATTTCTTTTCTAAGAATGTGCATGTTATATGTTGAAGATTAAAAACCGTGAATACTCTTCTGTAAAATAATATTTTATGGACAGGTACTATCATTTCTATTACGAAATGTATTACGAAATGCTAACAAAGAGAGTTAAGACCACATACACCATTATGTAAAGAATGGTTATGCGAATCTCGCGTCTTTGCAAATGCAAGACCGAGACATTGAGATTCGAAACGCCAATCGTGATGGGAAGATGTGAGATTATTTTGAATTTGAGAAGTATTATTGCGGAATGGCAATTAAGAAAAAGAAATGGTAGTTTACGACGTCCGTGAAGATTCCGTCGACAAAAGTGGGTCGTGTCCTCGATCCCTCTCCGATCGCGCCCATCCATCAATCGAAACTCAATTCGTTTCACCCATCGAATATCATAAAACATTTTAACTTATGTTCAAATAAAATCGCCAGTTATACGTTTCGCAGAAGATTTTAAACATTATAAATTATTATAATTGTTGAAAATATAGAAAAAACAAAGAGAATAAACAAAAGAAAATTGTGAAACTTTAGTAAAGTATTGATGAGAAAGGTGCGATAATAAGGATTTTATTGATAATGTTTTCCTCAGACTTTTCTATACAATAAAATGACCAAATGTAGATTAATAAGTTTTTCTTGTAAATTTTAAAATAATATTAAAATCGTTATATTACGAAAATAAATTGCACTTTGTGCTTGCTGTTCAGATTATTTAATCATTCCTTTAATTTCTTTCTGAATTTTATTGTCTTTTATTTACATATTATGTATCATTATTTGTTACTGGAAATTAGATATTTAATTATATACCTTAAAATAATATTCTGTAAAATATTTTTTTATATTACCGATGATATTTATTACTTATAAAAATCAAATAATAAAGTGAACCTTTGTAATGTAAAAATTATAGCTTTATTAGTAACTGGTATATTTATAATCTCTTGTGTCAAAAGCTAATACGAGAGCTAGCGTATCCGTTATTCCAATTTACTTATTGCATTCGTCTTCTTAATAGATACGATTTGTGATTTGCAAGTATTACTATATTGTACTTTTTATGTACGTTAAATAAACATTTAGGACACTTAGATAATCTTAATCAAATGTCTATAATATCCTACTTCTTTTATTTTATATAATAATGTGACTTAATTATTAAAATGCGATTAAATATAAAAATCGTATTTATCCGTAACCTCCATTTAGCTATATCTACACTGAGAGAAATTAGTGACAACAAACATTTTGATTTGCTGCGGGTAGCAAACCTTTTGTTGCAATAGCAAAAAGTTCGCTACCCGCAGCAAATCAAAATGTTTGTTGTCACTATAATGACAAATATTTGCTAATACAGCAAATCCTTTTTCTCAGTGTAGAAATGACTACATAATTCCTTAGCGTCAACTTTTTATCACCGAATCCCTGAATTTTATTTGTTCCGACGGTTGCATTATGTATGTAGAGTATGTAGACGGTTGCAATGTTATTATATTTTTACAGTTTTTCAATTGTATTTCAACCTCCCGCGCTCGTTTACGACGCGATCTATCTCACGACATTTAGCCTCTATATAGATATCTAGTGAAACATTTTTACATGCAATTATTGATCTTTTTTTGAGAACTTACACGTCAGAATCGTGAGTTCTCCCACGACTTTTGCCCGCGACTTGCAAGTTACGCGATCGATATATATACATAATAACAGCGTCACGCCCGAGCGAGTCCATCACGGCTCTTGCAAATCCGCGAGTGCGTTTCGGTTGTGCAATTACCGCGAAGCGAAATTAATCCGTCGCAGGCGCAGTCGATTTGTGTCAAGGCGACGACAGAACAGCAATCCACACGTCAGTTTTCTCATATTCGAGGGTGTCACAGACGACACGAAAGCGCCGGAAACAATGCGTACAAAATGCGCTCTCTCTCTCTCTCTCTCTCTCTCTCTCTCTCTCTCTCTCTCTCTCTCTCTCTCTCTCTCTCTCTCTCTCTCTCTCCTCTCTCTCTCTCTCTCTCTCTCTCTCTCTCTCTCTCTCTCTCTCTCTCTCTCTCTCTCTCTCTCTTCTCTCTCTCTCTCTCTCTCTCTCTCTCTCTCTCTCTCTCTCTCTCTCTCTCTCCCCCTCTCTCTCTCCTCTCTCCCCTCCCTCCCCTCCCTCCCTCCCCTCCCTCCCTCCTCCCTCCCTCCCTCCCTCCCTCCCTCCCTCCCTCCCCTTAACTTCTTATTTTATAACGTTAATTCTAAAATACACATTAAAGTCCAGAAGAACAACGATATTCTCTTACATAAAAAAATGAACCACTTTTCGTATATATTATTATTTTAATGTAACATATAGCGCTTTAAATTTCATTTTTTACATTTTTATAAATTATCATCATATCTAATTATTGTTGTCGCTTTTCCGCGATGCCGATTGGTTCTCTCGCTGCGCTTACTTCATTTGCAGCTGTCTCGTATATTTTGACAGTTGTGTGTATCAAGGAGTTAATAGTGTAATAGTAATAGCATAATGTTAAAGCTAAATAGCGCGCGCAAAGCGCGCGTCTGTGGTGTCTAGTATATTAAAAAATGAATTTTTTTGACAAAATTTTAAATAATAAATTTATAATTGTATTTATGAAAATAGTCCTTCGTTCACACACTTATCGTTATAATTGTTCTGATTGTGAAATGGAGACATTTAAAACGTAAAGTTCTTAGAATATATTATTTTGTTCTAGCATTTTTAAAATCCGTCTTTATTCTGTATTATTTTAGAATACCTTTAAATTCATTAACGTAACGTAGCAGCAGAATTCATTTCAATTTATTAACATATAAATAATTTTAATTTAGAATTTTAGCAAAAATGAGAATAAGAATCTTGCTGTTTCTATAGTAGTAAATCAATCTCTCTCTTTAATTCTCTCGCTCTCTCTTTCATATACATGTTACTGGAAAATCTTCATTCTCCTATTCTGAATAATCACAAGTGTGATAAAATCCATCTCAGACATATGTAAATAAATATCATAGTTCCGGTCCTCATGAATAAAGCGATAATTGACGTCAACGCAGAGGGTCTCACGAGGTTGCTTCTATCAATGCAGGGTGCTTAAATTGATTTAGCTGCTTGAACTCTTACGTATTTTCTAATTGAGTCCGATTACGATTCGTTTCGCGAGAGGCGCAGTACTGGATTGCACAATATTGGCTGAAAGCATGTCTTTGCACTATGTTGCTGTGGCGGACAAGTACAAGTTACAGTTAAATTGTGCTCATAATTGTCACTGTTGTTTCGAAATTACTTTCGATTGTACTTATTTTACAAATATTAATGTAAATAAGAAATATGTATATGTAAAATCTAATGATAAATAACATAATTTCTAAAAAAATAAATATGTTTTAATTAAAAAATTTTGCTATTAAACACTATATAAACAGTTTTAGACAGACATTTGTAAAGATAATAACATCTTGAATAATTTGTTCTAAAAATAATATATTGGAATTAAGTATACGGAAATATATGGAAATTATAAGTCCTGTAAAAGTTAGGTAACGATAAAAAATCGATGGAAGACATAAACGGCAATTAAAATAATTAGTATAACTATTTGAATGCTGTTATCATAATTTCCGTAGTCTTTTTGTTTGTAAGCTTTAATGTTTTCAGTTGTGTTAACAGACATTTTTAATCGATAATGCTGTCTTAGTCTTGTGATAGAAGATTACTTTAGAGATTCATTGTTATACATGAAGAAATTATGTGTAGTCTACAATTGCATGCTACACATACAAACAATTTCAAGATGCAGTCTCATCGATCGGTTATACATATTTATTGGTGACAAGAATAAACATGATATGAAAATCGGAAAATCTATTATTATAAATTGTAAGCACAAAAGCTTGTGGGAGCTTTTAATACAGTATGAACAAAATTACAAATTTTTGCTTAAAGTATTTATTGAAATACAAAAATATATATTCAAAAATCTTCCTTCGATTTATTTTCCAGATCAAAGAAGCAACATTATTTATAAACAATTAATTACATAAAAGTATATAATGAAATATTTACATTAAAAAAGAGTATATATAACTACCTTATTAAAGGTCACACAGATTTTTCTACAGTTAAAAGTTTAGCTTAAAAAGCCATTTTAGCTTAAACTTTATAAAATGTCTAACAAATTTTATCGCATAATTAAAACACAATTATTTTATTATAAATATATATATATTTATTTATTATTTGTATTTAACATATATTACCTGCATAATATATTATTAATATTTATTATTTATTTATTATTTGTATTTAACATATATTACCTGCATAATATATTATTAATATTTATTATTTATTTATGTAATAAATATTAACTAAAATAAAATAACTAAATATAAAATTAATATTAAGTAATAATTAATATTAATATTATATAAATAAATTAAAATTGTATCATTTTATAGTTTATTAATATTTGTATAATGTGTGGATGTGTATTTCCCATCTTGGGAATAATTATTTTAATTATTCGGTAATAATAAGTGGTGATCGTTTAACGAATTACATTATTATCTTCGATGCTTGAAAATGACCCGACCAAAAACACAAATGCATAATCGTCGTGGTTACGACACGATCCAAGAACAATACAAAATAGAGTGCAAACGATCCCGATGACTAAATCTGACTTTCGCAATAAGGCGGATTTGCTGTCGGCTTGACTGAGTCACCGCGGGGCAATCCGGCCAGTTAGTCGGATGACGCCTGGCACGACAACGGAAATTTGGCCGATACGATGTTAAATAGGAAACCCACGTAGCAAATGAAGGAATAGCCGCGAATCGATCCGGATCTAAAGCAGGGTTTTACAGCGCGTGTTGCGCCCACACTCCGAGTTGCGATGACCGAGGCGAATTACGTAAGATAGTCGCGAGATTTGCTCTCTTACTCATTCACCGGGTTGCAAACGTGCGTGCACATTAATTCGTGATTCATCGTTTAATCCGGCGGAAGCTTTCCCTAATTGAGAGGGTAATATACGCATTGAAAAGTATTGTCACCTACCTTTCGAGTAAATCGTATTGATTTAATAATTAGATAGTTCAGAGCTCGACAAAAGCTCCATAAAACGCAGAACATATCCTTAACCCTTAAATGCCACCCGGGGTCCAGCGGACCCCAGACCCTTTAGAATGATATATTTTCAAATGTTCCCGCCAAATATGGAGCTCATATTTATTTATTTATTATTTATTATTTTTTTTATTTTGGAGCCAACATTTTAACTGTTGGCGATCTTAATTTTTTATACTATGTTGAAATTGAAATTTTAACAATATAAGCATTTTATTCTCTTTTCTAAGCCTTGAACAACATTGAAAATAATTTTCATAACTAAATATAAAAAAATCAATAAGTAAGGAGACATTTTTCATGCTGGGGTCTTTTAGACCCCATGTGTCATTTACGAGATTCTTGAGAGGTGTGGCATTTAAGGGTTAAAGATCAATAAGCACACTACTTATACACAGTTGATAGGTAATTATAATTTAAACTATTAAATCTATATACGTACTGAAACAATACAAGAAAAATAGTCATAAAGAAAAAGACAGAACAAAAAACATAATATAACTATATATATAAAAAAATGTGACAGCTATTACAATAAAAATATATATACAATATTATAAAAATTATTCTATTTATAGGAATTAGTTATTCTTTTAAGCGTAATAGTAATAACATTGTAATAATTATAGGCTATTATATGATTTTATAATTTGACTTACGTAATGTTAGTGTTTATACACAATATAATGATCGTTATAATTTAATTGTCTTGCAGATGTTATCATTTGCTGTGCATGTTAGTAACTATTAGATGGTTTTAAATTTTCACGTGTAATATCAATTTTGTTATCCATATTTTAATAATTAAAGAAAATGAATATATTAATGATGTCATTATATAATTATTAAATGAGTCAATTATCTATATCAATAATCGATTATCTATATATTATATCTTAACAGTACCTACATTGATAAAACTAGAAAATCAGTTATTTTTTATTGTAAATAATTGTAGCATAATTGTGTTATGTAATCTTGGAAAAAATTCTTATAATAATTAGAATAATAAAACACACAATGACGAAAATATCATATTCCAAATATTTTAAAGCAATCATATTCCTTTGTTTTAATATTACACATTATTTGCTTACAACTTAATTATTATAACACTTTAAAGATATTTTTATGTCGAATATTATTTCTTAATATATAATTAATATTATATATGTATATATATAACAAAAAACGAAATAAATACGCTCGATGAAGCAACAGCTAAACAAATAACAATGGCCAAATTTCGAGCAAAAATAGGTGTTAACATTTATATATTCACAATACAATAGTACAATCGAATTAGTTTACGTTTCGATCATACTTGGTCTTCGCACTAGAATAAAAGAACATAAAGCTAATATCAAATTAGATGCGTCCAAGCATTCGGTAGTCTCTGAGCATATTATCGGATCTGATCATTCTTTCGACTGGGACAATGTTCGTATCTTAGAAGTGGAGCATAACTATAAAAAGAGACTGCTGCAGAAATGATACACATCAAGGAGCAACCTAACCACAGTATAAGTAAGAACAGTAGGTTCACTCCGTGTCGGAGCCTTTGTTCTTCGTGGCAAACGTCCGCCATGATATTAATTGTGCGAGTGTGTTTTATTTGAACCGCTTACTAGAAACCGCTTGATAATTGTATAAGTGAAAAAAAATATAAGAAATATATTAATTAAATATTCGAAGCAAAAATGTCACAACACATGCACATAAGTAAAAAATACATGCGCGTTTTATTTGAATAATAGAAACCGCTTGTGATAATTATATAAGAAATGAAAAAAAATATAATAAATCAAATCAATATTAATTAAATATTTGAAGCAAAAATGTCACGACACATTTTATTCATATATATTTGATTCATTTTATTTATGTATTAATGTATTAATGTATTAATTTTTTTATGTATTTATTTATTTATTATCTTATTACATAATATTCAAGTAGCATATTTTTATTACTGTATTTATTTATGTATTAATGCATTTATGTCTTAATATATTAATGTATTAATATATTAATGTATTAATTTTTTCAAATGTATATTTGATCCCACAATCTTTAAATACACGCCGATAACCACTTTTATTACTCATTATGATTTTATTTAAAAAAAATTTTTTTTAAATAAATACAAATACAATACAACTGACGCGCCGATGTATCTAACCAAATGAACTGTCAAATGACAGCCGCCATGTTATTGATTGCGCGAGTCGCCATATTCATTTACCAACTTCTTAGGGGAGTGTACCTACTGTTCTTACTTATACTGTGGCCAAACCGATCGCTGCGATTGACAGTCGGACATAATGAACTGTCAGATGACAGCCGCCATGTTATTGATTGCGCGAGTCGCCATATTCATTTACAAACTTCTTAGGGGAGTGTACCTACTGTTCTTACTTATACTGTGACCTAACGGCATAAATTCAAACAAGGACACAGAATTATTAAACGAGGCTTATTTTGATGTGTTGAGGCTGTTGTCATAAGTGTTTTAATAACAATGATTTGGTTGCTCTGCCCTTGCGACGCGGATATTTTCTCAGTCGTTCGCAATCTTTAGTTACGAACACACGCTCCTATCTGACGATGGAAAGATTACTCTCGCGTTTGGTTGCACTGACCCCTTATGTGAGTCCATTTTTACGAGTCAAACTTAATTATTAAATTCACGTGCTCCTACTGAATTTCAAAATTTGATTCAGTTGCCACTAAGAGGGTTTGGAGACAATGGCCTCGCTTGTACCATCAACTTGGACACACATAAGTATTGCAACGTAACAAACAAACGATCGACTCAGCTTTAAATTTGACTAACATCCGATATATATATTCAATATGATCTATTTCTCTGCTGACATGGGTAGATTTGATTGTAAATTCGTAGCGCCGGATCGTACCCGATTCCTTTATTTGTAAATTCGACTTTAATTATGTATATGCGGTTCTGAAGAAGACCAAGTATGGTCGAAACGTAAACTAATTCGATTGTACTATTGTATTGTGAATATATAAATGTTAACACCTATTTTTGCTCGAAATTTGGCCATTGTTATTTGTTTAGCTGTATATATATAGCATTATGTAACTATTATATGTATATATAGCATTATGTAGTATATTTTATTTACTACATATTAATTAAATATTTTTTTAAAGTGGAATACTTGTAATTGTTGTTCCGTTTTACCGAACATAATGTAGTACATTGTGAAGAAAAGGTCGAGCACGCTCTCAGCGTTTTCCGATATTCAACGATAAAGTGTATTTGGAAAACGCGAATGGAAACTGGGTCACAATGACACGCAACTTATTTTTTTTTTCTGCCAACTCGTATTTTTTTCTGTATACACATTTAACCTTCTCCTTTATTTGGTATGTCGTAATAGATTGCCGCAGAGAGAACTGTAATCCGCCATTCCAAACCTTTTTTCGCCTTGCAATCGAAAACAACAGGTTACAACACACTTTCCTACCTTCATACGAATCGACCTATTTTTTACACTTTTGATATTACATAACAAAGAATGTTATAGCGAGAAGGTTGAGTAATAATTAGGCGGCTTAGGCAATTAAAAAGCAGAATTAAAAATAGATACGATCAAAAATATATTAGTATTGATATAAGAAATTTATAATGAAATATATGTCAAAAATACGTGCCTCATATTTCAAGTGCAATAACACAATGCAACCTCGCAAAAGTCGATAAGAAACAATTGAGAATGTTCCCTTGTGAGTGCATAGTACATGCTGCATACTACCTGCCATCTAAACATCTAACAGATAATGTTTATTAGACTTGAAATGTAATCATATCATGAGAGATCTTTCAAGAAGCTTACTTATACTCATCAAGAAATTTCATATTGTGCACGTTCAAACAGTATAATCGACAAGTGCTCTAGCGCAAGTCATATCGCGAAATGACAAACGATGATAAGATCTACTTAATCGCATGCCTTGCGAACGACATTTGCTCCCATACACGTGATTCCTCCACGTGAACTCGTTGTATAACTTATGCGCCAAAAAAACTGCATGCTACACATCGTAACAGCTCTGTTCCACACGTACAAAATTATGACCATAACTTTCATCAACGTTACACTTATATAACACCGTCTTCATCTTCTTCGTCAATGAAAATCTCGAAAGCGAGATTAACGCCGAACCTCCAAATTTTAAACACTTCCTGTAAAACGAGAAACGATTTATCGGACATATTTTTGAAAAATAATACATGGCTCGATGCTGGTCTATAAAATACGATAAAAATCTAATACTATATTTATTACAAAAACATTTAACTTATTATAAAACATTTAACTAATAAAATTCATTTATACTTATAAAACGCAGTATTAAATGTAAAAATATAAATAAGCTACAGTAAGACATATTTGTGTGTGAAACTTGTAAAAGTGTTAGCCTTGAATTCAGATTTAATTAAATTAAAATCTTAATAGAGATTAAGCTTAGCAGACATAATATTCGTACAGCTGGAAACTTTTACGTGTTTGATAGTCTCGTCGATCCATAGGCTACCAGATGCATTTCATTAGAGTACAAGAGATGCGTTTACAGATATCACATTGTTTACACAACTTACAATTAGACATACTCAGAAGATAAGGGGAAAAAAAGCGTATTGCAAAGGTTGATCTGGGTAGCGGGTGATTATTTTATCTTGTCCACACTGCAGGATGCCGGAAGCTCGAGGATATCAGCGGAGGAAACCGCGGACCAAGTTGGCGGGAAACGCCCAGAGCCTAGGATGGCCGGTCGATACGGGGCGACCACCAGTTACGTAAAAGGGAATAATAAGAGCGACGTGCACACGCCGCGGCCGCGGCATGCCGGTCGCGCCGGTCGGGCAGGCGTATTTGCTGAGATAAGATAGAGGCCGCGGTCACGTGCCCGGCGTACTGTCAAACTCCTCTGTATGTAAACTTTGCGCTCTCCTGGCGACTCGCCATGAGCCGACGTCGTGTCGCGACGCAGCGCGTCGGAGTTTCGGTTCCGCGCCATCGGGGATTCCGATTATTTTTGGTGGGGCATAACTCCGGAGTGCCGAGACGGATACACCGTAGTTTCCTCCTTCCCGTTGCATTCGGGAAATAGTATCTTGCGGTTTGGCTTACAGACGTTTCCTCATCCACCTTTTGCGATTTCGCAGTATATTCCGAGTTAATCAGATGAAATGTAACTGCTTACGCGTAACTGCGCGTATAAAACTATAGGATTACTTAATTTGTACATGTACATGACAATGAAATTATTTACCTGTATACATTTATTGTACAAGTTATATATATATATATATATATAAATTATATATATTAATATTATAATATAATTATATATTATATATTTATATATATATATATATATATAATTAAGGTATATTTTTTCTTTGATCTTCATATTGTAATTACATTAATTGCTTTATATAAATAAGATTATAAAAAAAATTGATTTATTATTTTATATTGTTATTTAAACGTGTGATAATGTAATATGAAAATGATGCAAACGTTTGAGAAAAAAGTGAAAATAAAGCAAGCACTTTAAAGCCTAAAGGCGGATATTACTTACAATTACATTTAATTATTGCGTATCCGCCTTTACAACACTTAACAACAGTGCTTTTAATACTCAAAATAAGTAATTAATCACCAACTTAATACTTCCAATATTAAATTTCGGTTAAGTTTACGCAAACCCCCCCCCGGGAGGGGGGGGGGGTGCGATACCCCATATTGTAGCGCTTGACAAGAGCAGTTGAGTGGTGGTACTCTTCCTTGTTAACTCTCACCCGTTGAACCCCCAAGGGGGAAAACGTAAAATAGTCTAAAAAAATAGATATTTGCACATTTAATCACCTTTTAACCCCCTACGGATTATGTGGCACCTAACCTAACCTAACCTAACCTAACCTCGTTTCGCGCGGAAAGTGTATGCGTGGAGGCAGTAGGTTCCGCCCCCCTGCGGAGGTGGTATTGCCACATCAAGGGATTTATCCCTAATCTAGGGATTTTTAGGACATCTAAGAATTTAGGGGGAGATAAATTTAATAGGGATTTTCACATTTTGGGCGCGTTCGGCAGACACAACTGTTGAGTTCGTCTTATCAACACTCTACGTTGATTGATTGGTTCTAAAAGTAAGAACCAATCACATTCGACTGCTACTGAGCGGCTAAAGCGGCTGAACGCGCCCATGGTGGGAAGGAAACAAGGTGTGCTCGTTAGAGGGATGCGCAGATGTCGCGACTGGAACAAGCGAGCGCCATGTTGGATGTAATATATTTCTTTATATACGTAGCCTTTTATTGGCTAATATCATCAATGTCTCCCGCTTGTTCCAACGCATTCACTGTTATTAGAGAGTCGCGAGTGATCGCGGGGCACGGACCAGTTCGGACGTGTTTTGTCCGGAAGGAAACATTTTTTTTAAAGTATTACGACTGTTACTGTCTGCATAGTGAGTCCAATTAAATTTATTGCGTCAGTGCAACTGAAAATTAAGACACGCCTTACGGCTCATACGACAATTGGTTTGTCCTGGCCATATAAGAGCAGTACTGCTCAAAGGCCATATCACAAAGAAGAAGACTGGTTATTAGAGAAGGTTGCGCAAGAGCACAATCTGTTTTCCTTCCATCATGAACGCGCCCATTATTGCGTGTTATAACCGGTTTTCTTCCCTATTAATGTTGAGTGAGTTTTTGTACTCTCCGCTCTCTGCGATTATTAGGCGCCTGCGTGCGCAATCGATAGAGGGCGACTGTATCCAGGAAGGAAGAAGGCGCCGAGCGCACTACGACAGGAAGTCGCGTCAGTCGCTTAAAGTCCGCCAAGATTACTATCACGTTTATAAAAATAAATAGTACTTTGAGTTGACACGAGCTATTCTTTTGTGAAATCCAAAACGCATCCTCGTCTCCTCGCGAGTTCCTCGGACATACAAACTAATTGTGCCAAAAGGTTATGGGCCCAGCCACACTAGCTGCAGAAAATTAAGCCGAGAGAGCGAGAAGCGCGATCGGGAAAACACGAGTCGCGTAACGGTGCGACCGCGTGGCAGCGATCGGGAAAACGCGAGTTCGCGTAACGGTGCGACCGCGTGGTAGCGATCGGGATTTTGCGAAAACAAGTGGTCTGTTCGACAAAAATGACGTCGGAAGTGACATCGAGACACGTCGAGAAGCTCGACGGCACAAACTTTCTCACGTGGAAATTCGAGATGAGAGCGGTGTTCGTCGCGGCGGGCGTGGACGAAGTCGTCGATTGGGACAGTGTGGTGACAGAAAATGCGGCGGCAGAAGTAAGGGCGACTGGAAAAGGATAATGCGAAGGCGATGGTGCTGTCTCGGCGTCAGTTGAGAGGGCTCAATTACAGCCGCTGGTAACGTGCACCACAGCCAAGCAGATGTGGGATGCTCTGTGCGCAGTACATGAGCAGAAATCAGCATCGAACAAGCTGTATTTAATGCAGATGTTCCATGAGTACAGGATGGCGACGGGAGACTCGATGGTGCAGCACGTGGCCAAAGTAAAAAACATGGCGCAGCAGCTGCGTGATCTCGGCGGAGCAGTGGATGATACCACTGTGATGGCAAAAATTCTAGCCAGTCTAGCGCCGAAATACAGTGCGTTCGTACGGTATGGGACAACATCGAGGAAACGAGACAAACAGTCGATAACTTAACTGAGCGACTCATCCGTCAGGAAGCTCGAATGGAGACGGGAGATGACTCCGCAGAAGCGTTAGCTGTGTAAAGAACAGTGCTGGAAAGAACAACAAAAGGACGGAAACAAGAACAGGCGTTCGAAGAAAACAGTGGAGTGCTACAAGTGCAAAGAAAAGAGGCATTTCGCGCGCGCTTGTCCGTCCAAAAAGAAAATCGAAGTGAGCGCGATGGAAGTGAATCGCGTGATTACGCGTTTGTGGCCACAAGCGACGAAGCGCGTGGAAGACCGGAAGTACGGAGAGAGAAGCAACGGCCCCTTAAGTGAGGTAATCAAACAGTTGTTAGCGGCCGATAAGAAGGATGTGTGGCTGACAGACAGGGAGCGTCGAGGCACATCTTGTACAGGCGCGAGTGGTTCGATGAATTCACATCGAGCAGCGGCGGCGCTGTTCTGCTCGGGAACAATGGACAATGCGAGGTGAAGGGCGAAGGGGGGTTGAACATATCACGAAGTTCGTCGACGGCCGTTGGCGCGAATCACGCATCGAAGGTGTGCTGTATATGCCGAGTCTCCGGAAAAATTTATTCTCGGTCGGTATGTGTACCAAAAAGGGGTACGACGTGAAATTCAGCAAGCAGCAAGTGACGGTCACGCGAGACAATAAAGTTATGGTGTTCGGGGCAAAACAGGGCAACGAGCTCTACCGGATGCTGTTCGAGTAATAAAGCCGGGGTGAAAGACTGAGGTGAATATCTCGTCGGTCGATTTCAGAGTGTGGCACGAGCGTCTCGGCCACGTAGGTGCTCGATCACTGTGCGACATGGTACGCGGTGCCTCGTCGAAGGGGTGAATCGAAAACACCGAGAAGTTTCGTGTGCGAGCCGTGTCAACTCGGAAAATCTCACAGACAGCCGTTTCGGGAGAGACCGGGAAAGAGAAGTAGCGAGCCGGGAGAGTGCGTGCATACTGACGTTTGTGGACCAATACAGGTTGAGTCCCTGGGAGGCGCAAAGTTTTACGTGACATTTATAGACGACGCGTCGGGTTTTTGTTACGTTTATTTGTGCGTCACAAAGGCGAAGTGCTTGAGAAATTCAAGATGTACGAGGAAAAT
>NW_027250412.1:0-21644 GCF_030848795.1 Temnothorax nylanderi | reverse complement strand
AATAAATGCAACAAATACAAGAATGCGTTATGAAACTCAACCGGACAACCTTTCTGTCCACTGTACGTACTTCGTATCTCCGTTGGAGCTGTTATAATGGTAATTATATCTCTCGTATAACAGTTTTGGCATTTGAAGCCTTGCTGTATTATATTTTCGCCTTTCGGCCATATTAAACAATACAGCAACAACAAACACAATATAATTAACACTTGTGCCTGGGAAAGATTGCACACAACAATGGAAAAAAACAAAAGCATTCTTAAAACAGCAGGCATATTTTTTCCCGCCTGTATATAAACTATTACGAGAATTTGTAACGACTATTGGAACATATATTGTATTTGTTGCATTTAATTATGAATAATTTTCTCGCAGATATTACGAATGCAGTTTCCGGAAAAACAAAGACGTAAAATGTACAGCGCGATTAACAATAAAAAATAATGAATTTATTACAAGTGGGAGACATGAACGGCATAAAAAGTCTGTACCTGAATTGGGCGAACTGAAAAAAAAATCGAAGCTTCCCCATCGTATGAAACAACAAGAATGATTAAAAAAAGAATACTTACAAAGTGAGTAAGAAGCGATGAAGTAGACTTAGTAGACAGTAAATGCTGTTATAAACACAAGTAACTAATGTACATAGATACGATCATTTGCTGCACGGAACGACTATTGGGAACATAGAAAGATCTATTCAACGACATAAAAAAAAAACATATTGGACAGATTCCACAAGATTTGAATAATTTGCATTGTTGTTTGCAAAAAGATAACTGGAGGCAATTACTTAAGCTAGATGCGGCAGACGCCTCCTTAGTTGTAGAATTCGTCATAAAAAATAACAATACAAAAGCTATTATTTTTATTGATCAAGTATTAACGGAAAAACTTATGAATGTTAATAAGAAAAAAGTTATCATCTTTGTTGATGGTACATTTGCGACAGTACCACAATTAAAAAATACCAACAGTCAATTATGGACTATTGTAATGAGACACAATGATAGAGTAAGCAAAACAAATAATTTATTAGTTCATGATTTAATTAATGTATACAGTATTAAATTGCAAAAGGCATTCTACATATTATCTAAATCTATAAATAAAATGAATTTTTTCAAATTTCAGACATTTCCAATTGTGTATGCAATAATGGAAGGACGAAAAACTGAAAATTATGTAGACATTTTAAGAACTGTTGTAAATATTATAAAAATTGAACCAGATACAGCGATATGTGATTTCGAGAAAGCCGAACACAAGGCATTAAAAATTGTTTTTCCCTACGTGAAAGTAATTGGCTGCTTTTTTTATTACAGTCAGGTAATAAAAAATATAATAACAATATACATATACATTAATGTGTATACAATGCGCATCCAATGTTTTTCATGCTAGTTTCGCATTGTAGGCATTGGTGCATAATGCTGATAAACGTGGAATTTTGAAAGGCAAAGAAAAAGAATTAGGTTGGGCGGCAACAAAATTATTAATATGTTTGACATATTTACCTGAAAAATTAATAGTAGAAGGCTTCCACCTAATAGCAAATGTTATTTTTGAGGATTGCAAGATGTTGCAACCATTTTTCTCCTATTACAAGGAAACGTGGATCAATGGCTTTAAGCTCAATTCGTTCTCTATATTTAATGAAACACATAAAACAAATAATATTTCAGAAAGACACAACCGAGAACTGAAAGCAAATTTACAAAAACATTCGACAATTGTGGAATTTTTATGTACGTTGTGAACGCCTTATTGCAAATATTTTGTTGCAGAAAATAATCATATACTTCTCAACATTAAATATTATTTACAGCGTACCTTACCGAGCATCAAAAAACTATACACAGTTTTTTAAGGCACCCGAAATTCTGGGCGAGAGTGGAGCGTAAAAACGTAAAAGAAAAAGAGGACACACTGAAAAACATTTGGCAAGAAATAGAAAGAGATATAGAAAATGTAGATTTATTATTAATGTTGAATAGACTGAGTGAACTTGTCGGAAAAAAAGAAATAAATATATTGTAATACATTCTATTGTTATTTTAATATTCCATATAGTATCAAAGGCTTGTGCACGCATATACACATTTATAAATATTAGAAGTTAAAGCTAGTTGAAGTTTGGAACGTTCCTGGAGCGATTTTTTAAAAATGATTTGTCCCATTTCTAAAGGAGAAATAATTTCGCAGAGTGTATCGGTTTGGTCTCTTATGTATTTCGTATTTGTCACTCAGAAATGTCTCTGTGCCAAAGGAGAAATGGGACAAATTATTTTAAAAAAATCGCTCCAGGAACGTTCCAAACTTCAACTAGCTGAAGTTAATTGTGTTGAGAGCAATATGGAAGATTCGTATTTATACGGATTCGCGTTAAAATTAATTGGCAGCTTTTAAACAGCATAACATCACATTTCAAAGAGTATCCGGACGAAAATGTTTAAAGGTGTGTGATAGACCGAAATAAATCATGCACACAGATCTCTGGTCATCTCTGGTTCCACACACTTCTCCGTTGGATGCAACCTGATGGCTTGTTCGCTGTTCAACCTCATTCCAATCTGAGTCCTGCGAAAGTGACTGCTTTCGACGGGATCGACGTGGCTCAATACGCGTCTATATGTATCTCCTGGAAGGTTCTGCCTTGCTGGCTGGATCGTTTCTGTTATGAATTAATCCCACAAGTTTTGGAGAGCATTATATCCCAGAGCTGGAACAAAAAAAATTAATCGAAGGAAAGAATCGATCCAACATAAAAAATTATAGTGCGCACATACACCCAGAGAGCAAAATATGTTAATTTTGAACTCATATTGTATTTATGCACCTTCGAAACATAAATAATATACATCGATATGGGTTTAGCTACTTATCTGACATTTGTCTGTTCTTCATTTTGCTCCTTTCTATCCTCCTTTTCACGCTAGCATCATTTCGCACAGGTTTTAAGCTACACTTGACAATAATGACTTTGTTCCAATTTGAAGAACGTCGAAGCTGCAATTAACAGTGAATTGCATTTACCTAGACATGTCACTGTGAATTTCATATTGTTTATGTACGTAATATTCTTATAGAAAATAAATACTGATTGTAATACATTGGCCAGTGATTAATTATTATTGCTCATTAATGTTGTTACAAAAATAATAAAATTACAAAGCAACACAGTAATTTATCACTCGTCAATTTATTACAGCACCAGTATTAATTTCTTATTATCCTACTGTATAATTTATCCACACATCTATACATCTTTTTATTTATTTTTATAATACAAGTTTTCTCACCTTGTTATTGTACGATTTTTTATTACATTTATTTTAATTACATGCCACGACACACATGTATCCTATCTAAAAAAAGGTGTTTATAAAATATTTATTATTTTATATACGGCGAGCACGCATATGTCAAAACACGCGCTTATGGTGTCGGCTAACCAACATATTACTACTTATTCAGTGTTACAAATCCACGGAAGTTTAATTTGAGTTACCTAGGGATTTTCGTTCGTGCCAACCCTATCCCCTCTCTTTTTATGGAAATTGTCTTGTAACCAAAATTTTTCTTTATTAGTTTTAGAAATTTTTAATTAGAATTGCATTTATAAAGAGTTATGTATTATATTTTTGTATATATATTAGTTGTTTTCAATCTAAATACGTCAATTAAAATTTAATTTGATTATATTATTATTATTTTTAAATTAAATAATTTATAAATAGTAATGTAAGTATTTTATTGTTGAAATTATATAACTTATTGTGTGTGAGAAATATAAGTTTTATATTTAGAAAGATAAAATATAATTAGCTAGCTATTTGCACGCGATCTTGGAAGAGTTGTTACCGAAACCTAAATCGTACATCAAAGACAGCTGGACGTTTGCAGAAACCATCAGGGATGTAACTATCAACGCTGATCATGTCCTAGCCTCCTTTGATGTGGTGAACGGTGAATATCCCCCGGGGAAAATGATCCCAACAAAAAAATCCCACTCTAAAGATCCCGAAAAATATGTTCCCCGAAAAAAATAATCCCAACAACAAAAAAATCCCCCTCTAAAGATCCCGAAAAATATGTTTCCCGAATAAAATAATCCCAACAACAAGAATATCCCACTCTAAAGAAATCGGTCAAATTCTGCCTTTAAGGGGAGATATACACCTAGCATGGTCGAAAAAATCGATTTTTTTTGCATTTTCTTGAAGCTTGAGGTCTCAAGAATATCTGGTTAAAATTGCAAGTCAATATCTCGATAAATAACGAAGTTACAGCCGAGAGAGTGAACCGTCTCCGAGAGCGCGCCGTGCCGCCTGTTTTGTGGCCGAGCCGAGAGGCAAGCGACCCTTCGAAGAGAGCGTGTCTAAACCTGTTTACGATTCTATTGTGTTTTTGGGCGTGCTCGGGTCCAGGTATAACGGAAATATCACACGACCGTTATTCTTTGCCAGAAATTAGACGCGTTTAGTCAGTAGCTTGCCGTTCGTGCAACTGCGTTACAGTGAGTTTTCGTCTGTGAATACATATTCTGAGGAAAATGGATAACAGATATAAAGGTTCTCGGGAAGCTCATCAATCCGGATCTTTTCGCAAAGATCGAAGCAAGAAGAAGATACCGCCCAAAAATCGATATACTGCCGAAAAAGTAGAACTTTCCGACGAGAATATTAGTTCCAGTGCCAAAAAATTGAAGACTGATCGTGAGACATCCGCACCAGAAGATCCAAACATCGGGTATCGAATTTTGAATTTTCTGGCAGTGTTTTCTGCCTTATCGGAATGTGTAAAATGCAAAAAGTGTGATAGTGATGTTCGATTCTCAATAGAAAGCACTCGAGGGCTTGGTTTTAAAATTGTAGTTTCGTGTTCATCGTGCAAACCGACTTTCATTCCTTCGTGCCCGTACATCAAGACAGCTTACAAAATAAACACACGATTCTTTTTTGTTATGCGTTTATTGGGGATTGGTTTGCGTGGAGCTATGAAATTTTGTGGCCTCATGGATTTACCGCCTCCGGTTCAACAAACGACGTATGATATGATAATTGAGAACATTCATTCTGCTGCTTCAAGTATTGTTCAATTGGTGTTAAAACAAGCTGTAAAAGAAGAACAACAGGAAATAACAAAACAAAATTCGAGTGATGATATAAAAAAACTGACCGTTTCAGGAGATGGTACGTGGCGAAAACGTGGTTTACTTCATTATATGGAGTTGTGGTTCTCATTGGTCACTTGACAGGAAAAGTCGTTGATTTTATTGTAAAGTCTGCTTATTGTGCTGAATGTAACTATTGGAATAAACACGTCAATACCGAGCAATATCAGGAATGGAAATCTAATCACGAAGAAAATTGCCAGGCAAATCATGTCGGATCGGCAGGCAAAATGGAAGTAGACGCCATGAAGGAATTATTTTCAAGATCTGTCGAAAAGCATGGAGTTATGTACATTAATTACATCGGGGATGGCGACTCTAAGACGTACACGGGATTAGTGAATGCGAAACCGTATGGTGATGAGATTGAGATTATAAAAAAAGAATGCGTGGGACACGTTCAAAAGCGAATGGAAACCCGTCTTCGCGAATGCAAAAAAAAAATCCTGGAATCGGCGGCAAAAACAAATTGACGGCAAAGTTTATAGACAAACTGAGCATTTACTATGGCTTAGCCATTCGAAGAAACAGTAACTCCAAGGATGACATGAAAAAAGCGATATGGGCAACATTCTACCATTACGGCTCAACAGACAGCAAGCCTGAACATCATTTTTGTCCCGAAGGCCCCGAATCGTGGTGCAAGTGGCAACAAGCGAAAGCTAAAGGAGAACTGAAGAATTTCCGTCACGATTATTCAGCATTGCCAAAAACGGTGTTAGATTCCATCAAACCAATTTACGAAAACCTCAGCAATGACAAATTGTTGGAACGCTGTGTTGGCGGATACACACAAAACAGCAATGAGAGCTTCAACCAACTTATTTGGAAGATAGCTCCAAAAACGATGCACAGCGGGGCCAAAATTGTTAACATTGCTGCATTTCTTGCAACATGCACGTTCAACAATGGTGTCACGTCATTGTTAGAAATCATGAACGTGTTAGGAATATCGGTCGGATCGGGCGCGCACTTGTACGCTGCGCAAGAAGACGAAACTCGCATAGCGAAAGCCGAGCTGCAAGCGCAAGAACAGACTAAAGAAGGTCGAATACGGCGCCGACAACAAAATTTAGAAAATATGAACATTCCGTTGACCGCAGGAGACTTACACTATGGAGCTGGTATCGATGATTCCATGTAAGTTGACAAATTTCATGATTTATTCATTCCCAAATTTTCAAACGCGTTTTTCTCAAAACCACGTTTTTCAAATCGGTACCCAAAATTTCTCGAAAACCAATGAACCGATTGCCTTAAATTTTTTTGTGGTTATTCTATACATCATTATCTAGTACTTGTCATAGGATTTTTTTTTTCGTTGCTTAGTTTTTGTTTTATAGGCAAAATAATAACTAATTTTTGGTCGAAAAATCGCTATGTTATGTTCAAACGTCCGCCATTTTGTCATAAATCGATATTATCAAAATCGGCTATGACAAGTACTAGATTATAGTATCTAATTTAATAATCTTTTTGGTTTTTTTGTTTCAGATGATTTTTGAAGAAACGCCAGTGGGTACCGTTTACCCGGATTTTTTTACGGCGCTCCAAAGATTATACCACAACCTCGTCAATTTTTGATTTTTGTAAATAAAAAAAATTGGACATATTCCTGAATGTGTATACTTTTAGATAGAAAAACTCCCAATCCGAAATTTCAAATAGTTTTCCTTTAAAAAATTCACAAAAATGACCTTTTTCCGGCCTCCTAGGTGTATATCTCCCCTTAAGGGTAAAGCCAGCGAAATTCTATGTTAAGAATAGATTCGGTCGCCGAAATTTACATTTAAATAGCCGAATATTTCCCGGTAACTGAAGGGCAGAAAAACAGAGCTCTATTGTTGGCGATAATGACTCGCTCCTTTGTCTCGGAGACTTGGTGCGCGAGGCATACACCCGTGACAAAGCGAGCGACCTATATATCAAAACAGCTGATCGGTGACTGGCCTCGAGTTCAGCGTGACATTCGTCAAAACGAATTACTCGAGACGTCGACAGCTGATTGGATCAGCCGAATTTTCGGCTCGTTACCGGGGGTCCGGAGGAATCGAGAACATTCTGAAGTCGTGGGAATAAAACCCCGGACCCTCGCGCGCGAGCCCGCTAACGACGAAAGTTTCTCGGAGGACGCGTATCGAAACATAGAGTCACTCGCTTATTCGTTGCTTGTTTCGAATTGTGAAATTATTCGTCGCATAATTCATCGAGTGCCCTAAGTTTGCGAGGTTGTCTGTTAACAATGACGCTGCATTTTGTGACAAATCAGAAAGGCGGTGAAAATCTTGTTCATCGTGGATACATATATGTATTTCATCGCGAGGGTGCTGGAAAATTCATATGGCGATGTGTTTTACATAAAACCGGCAAATGCCGTGGACGCTGCTATACATCCACCAAAAACTCTTCTACTAGAATATTTGTTACGATCACTAATTGTGCGGTGCAATGTATCTCATTATATGTAACTTCGTTTCTTGTTATTATATTTAAAAATTGATATCTCGAAAGCTGCATTGTAGCGCAATGTGGTTTGCGGAACTCTTCTACTACATTATTTGTAACGATCACTAATTGTGCGGTGCAATGTATCTCATTATATGTAACTTCGTTTCTTGTTATTACATTTAAATATTGATATCTCGAAAGCTATAATAAAAATCATGTAATATAATGATTCACATCTGGGACATATATGCATGGGATGTTGTCGATTCGGGGACCTTTTGCATCTGGGACATTTATGCACGGGATCTTTTGCATCTGGGATATTTATGCACGGGATGTTGTCGATCTGGGGATCTCTTTGGTGGGATTTTTTTGGTGGGATTTTTTGGTTCGGGTGATTTTTTCAGGTATCTTATCGATGCCAACCCTTTGATGTCACTTCACTTTTTACGAACATCCCTAAAGAATTAGTTCTTCAAGGCATTGAAAAACGCTGGCATTTCATTTCACCTCACACGAAATTCTCCCTACCTCAATTTCTTCACGCCGTTGAATGGGTATTGATCTCCACGAGCTTTTGTTTTAATAGACAGTACTATGAACAAGTTTTTGGCAGTCCCATGGGTTCTCCATTCTCTCCCAAAGCGTCTGACATTGTAATGGAGGACTTGGAGACCCATTGTCTTAGTGCACTTGACTTTGACCTTCAGTTTTATTGTAGATACGTTGACGATAGTTTTGCTATAATTCCTAAGTCAAGATTAAATGACATACTCGATGCGTTTAATAACTACCATCCGCGACTAAATTTCATCTATGAATTATAAAACAACGATTGTCTCCCGTTTCTCGACACAATGGTCATCAGGGACGGAAATAGGTTGACCTCGAATTGGTACAGAAAACCAACGTTCTCTGGCCGGTACACAAATTATTTTTCTAGTCATCCGTTAAAATATAAGGTGAATACAATTACGGGTCTGGTCGATCGCGCTGTTCTCTTGTCTGATGCTCATTACCATGATTCGAACATTAATGAGGTTAAAAAAATATTGTTGAACAACTCCTTCCCAATGGAGCTCATTAATAAACACGTCAACATTAGAATAAAGCAGCTTCGACACAGACCTGACATTACTAGTTCGCCGGTTCAATTCGATCCACGACGATGTGTTGTACTACTGTATGTTAAAGACCTTAGCGGGATTATAAGTCGCACACTTAATAATATCGGTCTTACTACAGTCTACACTGTTCCCAAAAAATTGGATGTCATCATTAAAAGGGGCAAGGACCGTCTTGATAAAAATCAGTCCACTGAGTTGGTTTATCGAATCAACTGTAATGATTGCTGTGCATCCTACATTGGTCAAACGAAACGCTACTTAAAAACACGCGTCACAGAACATTTCAACGATATAAAGAAGAACGATCGTCAGCATTCTGTTGTCAGTAAGCACCGCGTCTCTCATGGCCATGAATTTAAATGGTCCGAAGTTGAGATACTTCACAAATAAAAGAATAGAAAAAAGAGAGAAATCGCTGAAATGTTCCTCATAAAGAAATATTCTAATACCATCAACCTCCAGAAAGATACGGATAATTTAAATCCTATTTATGACAACGTCATCTCGTGTTTATAATTTTTGTTATTCGACGGCGCCTGTTCCGTCAACCTTCGATTTAGACTAGGCGACACTTTCAGTTCGTTTCTGACGTCCATCGCGTAAACATGAATTTTCGGTGCTGTTTTGTGATATAATATAACTCAGCGAGCATGATACAAACCGGGGCCATTGGAAAACATTCTCTGCGTAATTAAAATTTTTATTCTTTTTTCTTTTCCTTTTTTTATCTATGACCACATACTTACCTTTTGACGAATTAATTTTTTAGCACTGTTGTGACTTTTCTATCAAAATCTCATGAACAGTTGACTGAGAATGCTTTGACGATGGTACATTTTCCTCATCAGGTACCTTCAATTGTTACACATGATTTTAATTTCCTGTATATTCATTAATCTAACTTATTGACGCTGCGATTCTTATAATTGTTGTTTGTTAGATCACTTGAGAAGGACCCGAAGCCTGGGTCGAAACGTCGTGAAAGTTATGTAATTTTTGCCAATTAGTCGATTAGTAGTCGATTAAATATATGCACCTTTTTGTTAATTATTATTGGCGGAACAAACACTTACTTCTTGATATAAAATATAATTATATAAAATATATTACGTATATATATCATTTTTAAATTTTACAATAAAAAATTGTTGTATATAATATTTCTTATTTCAAATAATAACATGACTGAAATATCTTTTTAGAAAAATTTATTTCATATATTCTTTACAGTATAGTGAAAATGTGAAATCTGAAAATCTGGAGTCGCGCGAAATATTATAATTGCCCCAGCACGCGCTCGCCGCCCGCCGCGCCGCAGCGTTGCCGATTCACACGCCGAAAGCATGAACAGCCACGATCGCGTCACCTGAATTGGAGCGAGAAGGAAGGAATGACATTCCCTTTCGCTCGCACGACAAACGCCGATCACGCATTGTATATTATTAGCCGTTTGACACAGCTAGACAGCAAGTCTCCATGTGCGTAAAAGGGGGGGGTGAGGTAAGAGGGGGCATGCTGAGGGACTCGGGCTCAAAATCGCATTATTAAAACACACGACCTATTTTCAGCAAGCTCATTACACTATTATTTATTGTATAATATATATGTATTGAGTATATAAAATAATATCGCCTCTAGTGCGAATAAATTGAAAATATTTATGGACGCTATGAAATGAGTGTTCGAGAGCGCGCGGTAGCGCGAGATAGCGCGAGGTAGAAGACGACCACAAAAAAGGACACAGCAAGTAACCGAAAAATAAAAGTTTGTATTTACAAAATGTACAGTGTTCTTTCTTTCCAGCGAAGAAAGCGAAGCCGTGAGCGCGCACAGCAGCGAAACGGCAGAGCGGCGAAAGCAAGCGCGCGCGAAGACTTCCACGCGGAAGCGGTGTAACATAGCGGAATACAGCGGTCGTATATAGAAATATACTTGGCGGGTGATCTGCGAGCGAAGTGCCGAAAGGGCGGACAAGACCTTCCGCGGCGCAGCGGCGGTCTTTTATTACCTCCGAGACGAGGCTCCCTCCAAGCTCGTTACTGATGATTTCGCGAGGGTGATTGGCCACCGGCGGCCCACGTCACCGTGCTTACGTCACGGTTTTCAAGTGTCGATCCGAAGCGATCGTTACTTGTTTTCGACTGCTTTGTTTATAGCATGGATCCTTCCCTTTGCGTAAGCACAAATAAGTCGTTCAGGCCGTCGAACAAGGTCTGACCTTATTATTGATGACAAAGTCAAAGTTGCCAGAATGTTAATCACGAAAGATCCATGCTATACTGAATATTCCCGTGACAAATCTCATGCGATAATTTAAGCGAATATTAATTATCGCAGGCGTGCATGCGCTAACAAACAACCGAACGCGGTTTTCGAGATGCGAATGATCGCGACTGATCACGATCTCAAACAATGAGCGTTACAAATAAAATGTTTTATTTTTAAAATATTATTGCATCCATAGCATATTAGTCATAAAGTAAGAGTAGGAAATAAAGCTAGTTTATTTATTCGCTTATACTCTTACTCCTTACTCTACGCTTACTCCATATGTATTGTAGACCAACCTTTACAGTGCAAATCGACTTGACCACAATAATGGTAAAAGTTGTTATAGACAATAGATCAAAGAGTATGTATATATAAACGACATAAACATGCATATGTGCATATACATATGTATATGTAGTATATATACTCACGCGTAATAATTATTATACACTATGTGTAAGTATATGTGTGTTTGTGTATACATAATAATATACGCACTTTTATTTATAGCAATATATTATATTGCTATATTATTACTACGTTTACGCGAGCGTTAACATAGTATATCTTAGACATAGCAAACATGATTATTACATTGCATGAATGCAATGTACATACATGCTTACTTTTTGAACACATGTTGTTAAGGAGCGTTATAACCGTGCCGCGAGGCTGACGGCTATGCGCCTGCAGTCAGTCTCGTGGCACGGATTCGATTCGCACGGGGTTGATCGATCACGCGGTCCGGTGTGGTAGATCACGCGTTGACGCGGCCCTTTGGAGAGGTGCGCGCAGGCCCTCGGAGCGAAAGCGAGCGAACGGCAGACAGACACGATTCGTACACGGTAGCGGAAAGTTCTCTTCGCATCACGGCTGAAAATTTGTGCGTGGTTTCTCCACCGTTAAGCGCGGCATCGCCGCCAGTCTTTCGCTGAGTGCGCGAGTGATAGACACTCCAACCGTTATAATCGAGCTCAACCCGAAGTTCAGCTCTGGACATTTGTCAGTGAAAAGCGGGATCGTTAGCCCGTCTCGCTGCCAAGAGTTCGTTCGCTTCGAAGGAGGAGCATCCGGTCGACGCACGGCAAGATCCGTGTCGTCTCCGCTAAAGACCAGCAAGATCGCCAATCGAATTCTGGCTACAACAGTGTCCGTGTAACAAAATCTGATTTGTAAATAAATTGCGTGATCAATCGACGAGTTCTCATTCGCCGCCCTCACCCTCGTTTGGCACTCTGTCTGAGTGGCTCCGGCATTCATTGCGCTCCAACAAAATCCAGTCGAGCACGAGACATCTGGTCCTTCGAGCCGGATCGAAACGAGATTCACGCGAGTTCGCGGTGAGAACGTTCACGCGTAAAGTCAGAGCAAAATGAACGAACTTCGGGAACGACAAACGCAGTCGATGCGAGCCGTCGACCATGCGTTAGACAATTTTCGAAAAATCGGCAAGAAAAATCTTACCCCTGCCAAAATTCGAAATAGAATCAGTGCGCTAAAAGACATCTGGGTGCAAATTCAAAACGGGCATTTCGCCCTTCTCGCCGCCACCCCAGCTGCTGACCGTCCTGCTGACGACTACTTCCGGGAATCGCAGTACGAGGCTTGTGAAGAAGCATACCAGGCCGCCTTCGACTACATGGCCGAATGTCTCGAGGAACTGGATCCTTACGTGAGTCCGAACCAATCATTCGAATCTGGACATCATCCGCTGGGATCATCATCCGCGTTTTCGCTGTCTAACTTACCGCCGATAACGCTACCGCCATTTAACGGAAATTACGACGAATGGGAAACCTTCCGAGATCGATTCACTTCGCTCATTATTAACAATAAAGATTTGTCGAATTTTTCGCGCATGCATTTCCTTGTGTCGTGCTTAAAAGATCGTGCGCTTGAGTGCGTCAAGGATATTAACGTCACGGCAGATAACTTCGCGATTGCATGGAACACGTTAAACACGCGATTCGAAAATAAACGCCGCCTCATTAACGTTCATATGTCGACGTTGCTCAATCTGCCGACGGTCGCGCGTGAATCCGCTGTCGAGCTCCAAACCCTTCGCGACAAAATAAATACTGCGGTCGCCGCTCTGAGCAAGTTGAATCGCTCACCCGAAGAACTGTGGAGTGACATATTAGTCAATCTCGGTTCGTTAAAACTCGATACGGTAACACGCAAAGCGTGGAATTTAAAATATAGTGAGGAACGCATTCCTCCAGCGTATGAAGATTTCAGTAAATTTCTTGACAATCGGATTCGCGCGCTTGAAGAATGGAAGCTCCCCCTTTCTCCCGCCGACAGATCGAAACCAGCGAGCGTGCAAAAGATTAACAGTGCGGCTGCATCCGCGCAGTCACCACCGCCATGTTCATTATGCAAACTGAAGCATCAATTCAGTGCATGTCCGCAGTTCGTAAGTAAGAGCCCGAGTCAACGGCGCGATTTAGTCAGAAAAGAAAACCGTTGTTTCAACTGTATGAGGAAAGGTCACGCCGTTCAAGCGTCCTCCAGTAAATTCACTTGTCGCTTGTGTCAACGTAAGCATCATACGACGCTTCACCTTGACTCGGACTCTCAACCGAAAGCTCTCGACGTCGTGCCAACGAGTCAGCCGTCCCAGCCCGACACGACAACAAAAGAATAAGTAAATTCACTGTTTACGTCCTCAAATGCTACCGCGCGCGTACATGTGTTGCTCGCTACAGCTTGGATAGCGGTTGGCTCGTCGTCAGGTCGTTCCGTCACGGTTCGAGCTCTGTTAGACCAAGGGTCGGAAATGACTTTCATTACAGAGAAACTCGCTCAATGTTTGCGCTTGAAACGAATTCGCTTGCCAACAACTATTTCGGCAGTTGGTTGTGTCAACGCCGGGACATATCGCTCCGCGGCTACAATCACAATCTCTCCACGTGACCGCATGGCACCGGCATTCTCGACGACCGCGTTGATCTTGAAATCTTTAACGTCATACATTCCACCGCGCGTGGAAACTGAGCTCACCTTAAGTCATTTCGCGGATCTTCCATGGGCAGATTCCGACCCCATGAGCACAGATCCCATACAAATTCTTATTGGCGCTGATCTTTATAGCGAGTTGATCCTCGACGGCCTCCGGAAGGGAGCCACCGGGCGACCAATCGCTCAGAATACCGTGTTAGGCTGGATTATTTCCGGACCTATGACCTCCTCTCTAGTCTCGTCACACACGTCATCAAGTCCATTGTCCAGCACTCCTCCGTTCGTGACCTCTCATTTTTGTTCTCAAGGCGAATCACTCGAAGCCGAGTTACGCCGTTTCTGGGAAGTCGAGGAAATTCCCCGATCGTCCATGCTTAGCCCGGCTGACGAACAATGCGAAGAGCATTTTCGTCAAACCCATTCGCGCTGTCCGGATGGTCGATACATGGTTCGTTTGCCGTTCAAAACCGGCCCTCCCATCAACATCGGCCACTCCAGAGCCATTGCTGACAAATGTCTGCAACGCCTCACCCGGAGGCTGCAACGCAATCCGGAACAGCAGAAAGAGTATTCAGATTTTCTGCAGGAATATGAAAAGTTAGGTCATATGCAAGAAGCCCCTCGGTCTCAAATAGATGATGAGCAAAACGTTTATATTCCCCACCATCCGGTTATTCGTGAAGCCAGTGTGACAACGCACTTAAGAGTTGTATTCAATGCGTCGTGCTTGACTGCGAATGGATCCTCCCTGAATGATCATCTCTTGACAGGACCTAAGCTTCAACAAGATCTGCCTGCTGCCCTATTACAATGGCGACAATCTCGATACGTATACACTGCGGATATTACAAAGATGTACCGGCAGATTTGTGTCGACCCGCGTGACGGCAATTATCAAAGAATATTGTGGACACCTAATCCCTCAGACATTCCTCGAGAGTATATGCTATTAACCGTAACCTATGGTATGATCTCTGCGCCATTTCTAGCGCTTCGCGTTCTCATTCAACTTGTAACCGATGAAGGTCACAAGTTCCCGTTGGCTGTCATCATCCTTCAAAGGAAATGGTACGCCGACGATGCTCTCTTCGGCGATGACGATCCGATACGATTACGTCAATCTCGCGACCAGCTTCAAGCCCTCTTGCTTTTAGGTGGATTCGAACTAAGAAAATGGGCGAGCAACTCGTCTGAGTTACTGTCCGACATCGATCCTGCTAACCACGGCCTCGCCTGTAACAAAAATCTGCAAGACGACGAACGCGTAAAGGTTTTAGGCATCAGCTGGGCTCCATCTCAGGATCATTTTCAATTCAGCGTGAGCCTTGATCCAAATCTCCCTCGTACTAAGCGGACCATTCTGTCCACGATAGCCAAACTATTTGATCCGCTAGGATGGGCTACTCCCGTTATTGTCACCGCTAAAATTTTCATGCAGAGGCTATGGCGCCTCAACCTCAGTTGGGATGATGACATCCCATCGGACTACTCCACGCGATGGCAGTCCATTTACACGAATCTGGAAGCTCTTAACCGCCTGCAAATTCCACGATGGACAGGTTATGGATCTGACACCGTACGTTGTGAGCTCCACGGATTTGCTGACGCATCAACGAGCGCCTATGCTGCCGTTGTATATTTAATAGTGGAAACGTCGTCAGGTCAAATCGTTATCTCGTTGTTAACGAGCAAATCTAAAGTAGCCCCGGTCAAACCCGTGACCGTACCGCGCTTAGAGTTACTCGCCGCGGTTTTGTTAGCGCGGTTAATTCAATTTGTCCGCCGATCTATAGTCCTCAAGGACTCTGATTGCTTCTGCTGGATTGACGCGAAGATCGTGCTCGCCTGGCTCAGCCAGCATCCGTCAAAATGGAAGACATTTATAGCCAATCGAGTCCATGAAGTTCAATCACTTCTTCCGCATGTTTCATGGCGACATGTTCCGACTACCGACAATCCTGCTGATTGTGCTTCTCGCGGCTTACTGGGACCTGAGCTATTAGAACATGCCCTATGGTGGAATGGTCCTCCATGGCTCCACCTTCCCCAACGTTGTTGGCCACGCGAGGATTCAACGGGGCCTTATGAGACCCAACTCGAGCAAAAACAAGTCGTTTGTCAAGTCGCGACACCGGTTCCCTCTTGGGATCTTGACAAACGCTTTTCGTCGTGGCCCAAGTTGATTCGAGTCACAGCGCTCATTTTTCGATTTATCAATCATTGCCGTCGAATCAAACGCGACGGCTTTCAGTCCCCATCTCCCGGTTTAACTCTGTCCACCGACGAGTGTCATCAAGCAAAAGTCTTTTGGCTTAAATCAATACAAGCGACGTCATTTTCCGACAAAATTAAGGTGCTGTCCGCACATCAATCCCTCGCTCGAAAAAGTTCAGTACTCTCTCTTCACCCTTTCATTGATCAAGACGGCCTCCTGAGAGTAGGAGGTCGATTAAAGCATGCTCCCATTCCCGATCGCACGAAGCACCCTATCATTCTCTCCGCTCATCCCCTCGTGTCCCTTATCATACGGCACGCTCATGTGCGATCGCTCCACGCCGGTCCTCAACTCACGCTCCTTACATTGCGACAAGACTATTGGATTCTCCAAGCTCGCAAGATAGTACGATCCCTCATTCACAAATGTGTGACGTGCGCGCGAGAGAAGGCCGTAGCTCCTCAGCAACTTATGGGAGATCTCCCCTCGCTGCGAGTTTCTCCGCCGACTCGTAGCTTCCTACATTGCGGTCTCGACTACGCAGGACCTGTTCAAATACGGGCTTCGGGAGGTCGCGGGATCAAGTCGTGCAAAGCCTACATCGCGTTATTCGTGTGCCTCGCCACAAGAGCTATTCACTTAGAATTAGTCGGAAGCTATTCCACGTCATCCTTTTTGGACGCGTACACTCGTTTTTGCGCTCGTCGAGGATTGCCAGCGTCGATGCACTCGGACAACGGGACCACGTTCGTCGGCGCGGACCGTGAATTAACCGTCGCGTACAAGGCAGCTGTCTCAGATCCGAATTTTCTCAATTCTACGGCGACCGACAATACTCAGTGGCATTTTCTCCCACCATCAGCGCCTCATTTTGGAGGATTATGGGAAGCAGGAGTGAGAAGCGTGAAATATCATCTACGTCGCGTTATAAAAAATTATACGCTGACCTTCGAGGAGTTCTCCACACTTCTCTGCAAAATCGAAGCATGTCTTAACTCGCGTCCTCTCGCTCCGCTGCGAGACGAGCCTCATGAGTACGAAACATTAACACCCGGTCACTTTCTGATCGGGTCCGCAATCACCGTTTCTCCTTCTCCTTCCCTCTTAACATTAAACGAGAACCGGTTGTCTCGATGGCAACTCGTGCGTCAAATAGCCGAACGTTTTTGGAAGCTGTGGCAAAGCGACTATATAAACACACTCCAGCAGCGGGTCAAATGGCGCCGAATTCAGCCTCCAATTCAAATCGGGCAACTAGTTTTACTGCGAAATAACGCCCTACCACCTTGTAAATGGGAACTTGGTAGAGTTACTCAATGTCACCCCGGTCCCGACGGACTGACGCGTGTTGTAACGGTCAAAACGGCCACCTCGGAGTATAAACGTCCTATCGTCAAGATTTGTATCCTCCCGATCGATTTAGAAGGCGCCTAACTCGCTCACGGCGGGCGGTCCGAGCCACCACACTTGCGCCGTCTTCTTAACGTTAAGTAACCTGTAAATACCCTTTGTACATAATTTAGATTTAACTTGTAATGACTCAAGTTTCTGATCAACCTATCCATCGCCTCACAAGACTCACTCGAGAATCACTATCGTCGAAACCTCTGTTTCGAGGCGGGCGGTATGTTAAGGAGCGTTATAACCGTGCCGCGAGGCTGACGGCTATGCGCCTGCAGTCAGTCTCGTGGCACGGATTCGATTCGCACGGGGTTGATTGATCACGCGGTCCGGTGTGGTAGATCACGCGTTGACGCGGCCCTTTGGAGAGGTGCGCGCAGGCCCTCGGAGCGAAAGCGAGCGAACGGCAGACAGACTCGATTCGTACACGGTAGCGGAAAGTTCTCTTCGCATCACGGCTGAAAATTTGTGCGTGGTTTCTCCACCGTTAAGCGCAGCATCGCCGCCAGTCTTTCGCTGAGTGCGCGAGTGATAGACACTCCAACCGTTATAATCGAGCTCAACCCGAAGTTCAGCTCTGGACATTTGTCAGTGAAAAGCGGGAGCGTTAGCCCGTCTCGCTGCCAAGAGTTCGTTCGCTTCGAAGGAGGAGCATCCGGTCGACGCACGGCAAGATCCGTGTCGTCTCCGCTAAAGACCAGCAAGATCGCCAATCGAATTCTGGCTACGACAGTGTCCGTGTAACAAAATCTGATTTGTAAATAAATTGCGTGATCAATCGACGAGTTCTCATTCGCCGCCCTCACCCTCGTTTCGCACTCTGTCTGAGTGGCTCCGGCATTCATCGCGCTCCAACAAAATCCAGTCGAGCACGAGACACATGTTATGGCCATGGTTGATAATGCAGGAAACGGAGGTAAGCATCGGAACTAAAAATCAGTATTACCAATCGATTTTTAGTTCCGTTTAGATGAGGGGGTTTTTCCGTCGGAGTTCGGCCGTCGCTCCAGGATCCCCTTAAAGGGAATCTTAATTCTCAGCGCAAAATAAAAACCTCGTACTGTTATAGACAAATCTCACGATAATACACGAAGCAAGCCACGCGACACATAAGCGAGATGATTAATTAGCATCGCGCTATAACGACTTCAACATTTCGATATATTTATGTTCGATTGATATTGATATTGATTGACCTTTTTCCCACGAACATCGAATTTATTATATGTTATTTTGTATGTGTTAATATGTTTTTACGATACGTGGAAAATCAAATTGCTGCACGAAATGGAAGAACTAAAAAATAGTAAGTATTTATTGTTAATATAGGTATCACTTTAGTAAACATAATAATAATTAATTAATTTTAATATTGGCATAACAGATAATACATGCATAACGTATGTATATATAATTAATTAAAATATTTACGGTTATAAAATTTCAGTTTTAGAAGACGGTATGGATGACATATTATTAAATGTAATGTTAAAATATGAAAAAGAAGAAACGGAGAAAAAAGAAGCTGCAGAAAAAGAAGCTGCGGAGAAAGAAGCAGCGGAGAAAGAAGCTGCGGAGAAAAAAGCAGCGGAGAAAGAAGCTGCGGAGAAAGAAGCTGCGGAGAAAAAAGTAGCGGAGAAAGAAGCAGCGGAGAAAGAAGAAAGAGAAGCAGAGAAAAGTAAAAAGCGCAAAGAAAATAATGAGGATGAAGAAAAAAAACTTGCACATTGCTTCCTCATAGTTTTTAAATGTGCAAGTAGAAACTTGTACATTGCTTCCTCATGGTTATTAAGTGTGCAAGTGGAAACTTGTACATTGCTTTCTCATAATTTTTAAGTGTGCAAGTAGAAACTTGTTTAAGTGAGCAAGTAGAAACTTGCACATTGCTTCCTTATAGTTTTTAAGTGTGCAAGTAGAAACCTGCACATTGCTTCCTTTATGAGAAAGCCTGTTTTTTTATGCATAATTATTAGTAGATATTTATTAATTTGACTTCCTCATAGAGGAAGCAATGTGCAGGTTTCTACTTGCACACTTAAAAACTATAAGGAAGCAATGTGCAAGTTTCTACTTGCTCACTTAAACAAGTTTCTACTTGCACACTTAAAAACTATGAGAAAGCAATGTACAAGTTTTCACTTGCACACTTAAAAATTATGAGGAAGCAATGTACAAGTTTCTACTTGCACATTTAAAAACTATGAGGAAGCAATGTGCAAGTTTCTACTTGCACACTTAAAAACTATGAGGAAGCAATGTGCAAGTTTCTACTTGCACACTTTTTTTTATGTAGAACTACGTCTTTCTCCGCGGTAGGGAGGGTACCCACGGATGAAACAATTGAACGCGACTATGCAACGAAAACATGTCACACTTTGAACGTTTATATCTTTGAAACTAATAATCGTAGAGTAATCATTGACATCTCATTTTAAAGCTTAAGAAGTCCCATTTATGATAAAACAAGTCCGAACTCTCTATTTTTTACCGTTTAGATACAGTAGCGTTAGAAAGTTTAGTTAAATTTCTTGTAGATGCAACGAAAACATGTCACACTTTGAACGTTTATATCTTCGAAACTAATAATCGTAGAGTAATCATTGACATCTCAATTTAAAGCTTAAGAACTCCCGAGAGAGAGAGAGAGAGAGAGAGAGAGGGAGGGGGAGAGAGAGAGAGAGAGAGAAAGATTGATTGATTGATTGATTGCTTTTTATTATGCCATAGTCGAAAGACTTTAGGCAAGTGATGAATAATACAAAAAAATATAAAAATATAAAAGACAGAAGTTGATGTGAGTTTGATAGAAGTACAGTACTGTAAATACAAAGCATAAGCATGCTCTCTCTCATAAGACGAGCAACCAATGATCCTGCATAAAAACAATTGACAGGATGTAGAGTACGGTGCAATAAAATATAACCAATTTCAATAATATACACTATAAAAACTAAGAACTAGCGCAACTTAACTAATAATAAGTACAATGAAAATAGAATATGATAAGAAGCAAGTAATACTAAGCGAACTAAATAGTGTATATAAAACTAAGAACTAAAGCGCACCGCAATCTACAAACTAATAACAAGGTAAGAAAGCACTAAGCCCCATAGCAAAAACTGAAAACTGATGTTATCCAATTCCATGCACAAGCAAGTCGATATGTCCACAAAGGGAATTAGCGTTAAATTTGAGCAATACGGATAAGAAAATTTACATGTTGCATTATGCCGAACGATAAACGAGCTTAACAAGATCAGTATCGGAATCAATATGGATAACAGGTTCACCATCGGAATATTTAGCACATATCTGGCCGTTCGTTACCCAGACATACTTATACGACCTCTCCTTAGCAATACTCTTAGCCCGTTGTAATATATCATATGTGCTCTTGGATAACAACTCATTGACATAAATGTTACAATCTGAGTTACCACCGCATACGTCTTTTCGTTTGAGTACACCCTTTGCCCGCTTTTTGGAAATAACAAGATCGCGAACGGCACTCGAGGCCAAGGTGACAATGATCGAGCTAGAAGCTGCAGCAACTATGGAAGTCACTGACAGCGCTTTCTTAACAGCTCTAACGCCGAGAATATGGCATGATAAGTCCGGGACATCTAATGCCTCTAGCACATTCTTGGCGAGATCAGATGGAGCAACGGACAATGCCGATGGTAGACCAGATATGATCAACTCATTTCCACCATGAGTTCTCTGAAAAGACTGAGCAGATTTTAAGTCCTGGTTTTCACGAATAAGTTTCACATTTTCTTGCTCCAATTTAGCTATGCGTTGACAATTCTGAGCGACAGTGTCAGTAAGACGATTTAAGTGATGGAGTTTATCGCTTAGTTCTTTGTTAGTACGTTGCTGACTGTCAATAAACGCAGACAGCTGCGCATCTGACTTTTCCATGAAAGCGGAAAGCTTCGCATCTGACTTTTCCATGAAAGCAGAAAACCTTGCATCTGACTTATCCATAAAATCAGAAAACTTCGCATCAGATTTATCCATCTGCTCAATCAATCGACGCAAA
>NW_027250411.1:0-21648 GCF_030848795.1 Temnothorax nylanderi | reverse complement strand
TTTAGTTGAAAATCTTTCAATCATTTTATTAAATACAAATGGAATTTAATTATAAGCAAATCACTACGCGCTTGGAGCAGCCGCGCGCGCTTGATCTTCGCACTTCAAACGACTGCTGACTGCGTCAGTCCCATTAAACTGAAGTCTGACCGTTTTCTTCCTTTATTATACGCAATAATTTAATAGTTTCTAAATTTTCAGCTATTTCGAAACAGTTTTACTGACCTAATTATTGCGACCACTTATGCGAGGTGCTGACTCGCTGCGTCCCATAACTGTGCGGTCTGACCACTTTCTAACAGTTTTTTATATTATTTATTAGTTTCTCACAAAATTTGAGCCATTACAAAACACTTTTATCGCACTTAATAATTTGACCTATTTCAAAGCGCGCCGGCGCCAGGTGTCCCAGTACCTGACCTTGCGAGTGGGTGCTGACTCATGTACACCCGCAATATAACGTTATGTGAAAAAATCAGCCATTACAAAACTCTTGCAGTTTTTTAACGCCAGCTCTCGGGCTATAACGCCCCTGTCCAGTAATGTAACGTTGTCTCATAGTGAAGTTAGAAAAACTATCTAGTTACTACCCATACAGCACAGATTGTTGCAGAAAGCTTCCAGAAAGGTTTCAAACCTTTCTGAAAGCTTTCTGCAACTTTGAAACCTTTCTGGAAGCTTTCTGCAACAATCTGTGCTGTATGGGTAGATAGCATTGTTAGGCAGCTACTAGACAATTATAAATTGTTTTTACTAGGCTAGATTAAAAATATATAAAAAAATTAATTTTTAACTTTTTTTTATTGTTACATTTTTGCTAGATAAAGTTTTGCTACAACATTATATTAAATTTTGTAAGTTAAAATTTCCATTTACCGAAGGGATTCGAACTTGGTACTGTTGTTGGGCGCCCCGCTGCTGATGGGTGTCAGTCGTTCACTCGTATCCATTACGCTATCGAGTATTAGTAATAATTGAGTTTAAATTCTCCTTAAATGTTATAACGTAATATAAAAAATACAAATCTGAAATTTTTTCAAATTGCTAAGCAATATTTAATACCTTAAATGCTCAATACTGGGCGATTGCCTAGCGCCAGCATGATAGTTATGAAAAAACTATTCAAGAATGACATAACCTCACTGTTCGAATGCTAACAAATTTTTCATTGATAGTGGCTAGACAACGGCTGGCTAACTTTTTTAGCTGTAAAATCAGATTGCCTAGATCAATTTCCACTCAGGTTGCTATGAGTACACAAAAGTTAACTATCCTATTAATTGACTAATACTAGGTGCGCAACTAAGTTTCCGGGTTTCACACATAGATGGCACCAATAACACATGTACTCGACTTACATGTCTGAAGTTGTCTGAAGTTATAGCTTGGACATCTGTTAACAATAACCAGTCGTTATATAAACACATATCGCAACGCAAAAATATTTTTTCTAACAACGGAGATGTCGAGTTTTGTGCCAAATAAACAGCATTTGCGGGAAGCTTTGCTTTTCTGCTTTAACTTAAAAAAAAATGCAGCTGAAGCACGTCGTTTGCTTGAGGAGGCCTACGGCGAACATGCACCATCGAAAACTACCTGTGAAGATTGGTTTAAACGCTTCAGAAGTGGCGATTTCGACACTGAGGACAAGGAGCGCTCCGGAAGACGTTTGGTGGGACCAGAACCCAGTGAGAAATACCTCATCAAAACGATATCAAATTGACGTCAAATAGATGAAATTTTCATCTATTTGACGTCAATTTGATATCGTTTTGATGAGGTATTTCTCACTGGGGAAAGGAATCGTGTACTATGAGCTGCTGAAACCGGGCGAAACTGTCAATGGGCATCGCTACCGACAACAACTGATCAATTTAAACCATACATTGCTCGAAAAACGGCCAGAATGGGACACGAGACACGAACGAGTGATATTGCAGCACGACAACGCTCCGTGCCATCGCAGTTCCATCGTCCAGGACACCATCAAAACGCTGAAATGGGATCTGCTACCGCACCCGCCGTATTCGCCAGACCTGGCGCCTTCCGATTATCACTTGTTCCGGTCGATGGCGCATGGCTTGGCTGGGCTACACTTGACCAATTTCGAAGAAGTGCAAAATTGGTTGGATGAATGGTTTCGGTCCAAAGACGCGTCGTTTTATTGTCGCGGTATTCATGTATTGCCAGAGAGATGGCGAAAATGTATAGCTAGCGAGGGACGATACTTTGAATAAACCATTTTTTGTATTTCTCTTGAAATTTTCCATTTTTTATTGATCAAAAAAACCCGGAAACTTAGTTGCGCACCTAGTATGAATCATATAGGTCTTAATTCTTCTCAAAATCACTTTCCAATATAATATAGAATGACAGTAGTGAAGACGCTATCAAGAATGACATAACCTCACTTTTCGAATGCTAACAAATTTTTAATTAGTAGTGGCTAGACAATGGCTGGCTAATTTTTTAAAAGTTTCCAGCGCCATCTATTCTAATATTTACCGTGCAGGGGCTAGAAAAGTACTAGACAGCGAAGTTATTCAATGACATAACCTCACTGTTCAAATGCTAACAAATTTTTAATTACTAGTGGCTAGACAACGGCTGGCTAATTTTTTGAAAGTTTCCAACGCCATCTATTCTAATATTTACCGTGCAGGGGCTAGGAAAGTACTAGACAGCGAAGAATTATTCATAAATTATAGCTAGTGCTAAGCTAGTCAATGGCTAGGTAACATATCTAGCCTGCGTGATCCAGCCATTAGCTGTAAACTCAGATTGGCTAGACCAATTTCCACTCGGGATGTGTTGGTTCATGTATGTTTTATATACACTAGACACTACAGACGCGCGCTTCGCTTGCGCTATTTAGCTTTAACATTATGCTATTACACTATTACACTATTAACTCCTTGATACACACAACTATCAAAATATACAATGACAGCTGCAAATGAAGTAAGCGCAGCAAGAGAACCAATCGGCATCGCGGAAAAGCGACAACAATAAACTTTACATCTCCTTTTTAGAAAAGGATATGGACGATTCCACGGACAAGATTTGACCTCGTATTTTTTAAATTGATTGCAATTTTTTTTACATGAAATATACATAAAATAAGCAGATACGTATTTTTTTGTTTGTCCAAAAAATTTTTTTGCAAAAGTTATAAACAATACAATTTTCGTCAAAAATGAAGAAGTCGTCTACTTTATAAATTAATATCTCTGGTTATATATGTTGTAGAGGAATCTTCAAAAAAGCATTTTAAAGCTAAGAAGACAATCTTTGAAAAAAAAAATAGTTTAAGTTACAAGAAATTGCAAATTCCAATTGTTATAAGCAATTAAAATGTTTAATTAATTTTTTCACTAAAAAGTACATTTAAAAAAAAATGCGATTCTACTTTTCTTATTATTATTAAAAAATGTACTTTTTTATGTATTATTCCTTGTGTGTATATATGTTACGGGCAATTTGATTAATTCGGTCATTATGCATAATGGCCGGGCAATATGCATAATTCCCGCTTCTTTCGGGACATTTGAATAATAAAAGCAAAAATGTTCAAATTAATCAAACTGACCGGTCATTATGCATAATGCCCACAGACAAGTGGGAAATGTGATTAACATATTAAAATATCTTTCTAAAAAACACTAAACTCGGATATTTGGTTTTTTATTTATCAAATACGGATTAATTATTACTCATTGTCGGTTGTATTCTCTTCCGGTGGAAAAAATTTTCCGATGACTTCGAAAAAAGCAACTATTCTGTCGCTAAACTTGTACATAGGTTAGTGACACGCTTTAAACAGTTAAATACTTTTAAAGCGCGTCATCTAACCTATGTAGGTTAGTGATGTCTGTCGCTATCGCTATCGCTATCGTCTATTGTGCAAGGGGCTTAAGATTGCCGGGAAATTTAATCCCACACCCACCTATTATTTTTGTCGAGATACGCCGCTAAAATAAAATAGGAGTCTAATATTTTTTGATGCTCTACAACATATTTAAAGCCCATCCAAATCGATGAGGGACGCTTCCGACCGTTCCCTTGTGAGTGGAAGGAAGAAGATAGATTTCCTAGGTACATTAGTTAATGAAATATTTTGTAAATGTTGAGAACATTTTTTGCTTCAAAGTAGAAATTTCGCAAAAATTTGATTGCACTTATCTCACACAGGCTGCAATAAAATAGCCGGCTTTAATCTCAATTGTAAATAAGCATATAATTTTTAATTGTGATATACATATACATATATTATAACTCTTACAAGTCGTAACAATCTTAATGAATTAATAGATACATATATTTTTTTTTGTCTTTTTCTACAAAAAAATAGAATACACATCAATATGTCGAAATGTTACAAATCAGAAATAATAAGTAAAAGGCATTTGCACCGTTGTGCTATAGAACAAACTATAAAAGATTTAAAGTATAAGTATTATAGTAATTATATATAATAATCAACTAGATCGCATGCAATGTAGCACAAAAAATTGCATTGTGTGGCATAGGCTCTAATGTTAGTAATATAACATTATTATATAGTTTTATTTTTATTTAAAAAATATATAACAATTTTATTTTTTTACAGGAAACGTAACCATACATCTAATTTCATAGAAAATTTTATAAAAGAGGATACAGATAAATAAATTAGTACTATAAGAAGTAGTATTCTAGTCAAGATATACAGAATGTTCGATTATAATGTAATGAAAAAATTGCATATTCTATATAAAAAACTGAGTCAAAAAGTCCTTTACAGGTTTTGGATATTTTTAATATTAAGCGAGATATTGCAATTTAAAATTTAAATAATTTCTCACGCGCTCGGTAATTCGATTAAGGACAGGACTGCAGATTTCCCTACTTGCTCCATGTCTACACTTGTATAGAATTTGCTCAATTAAAAAAAATAACCTAAACATGTAACAAAATTTATTATTTATTTACAGTTTATTAACATATTTTAAGAAGTGTTCTTTTGGCTTTAAAGCTGTACACAAGTATTCAATTTTGAGATTTCGAGGCAATCTCTTTCTTATTCACGGAATATGTAGACATGCACCTCAATTATAGGTACTTGATTTGAGAAATTATTCAAACTTTAACTTACAATATCTCTAGCTTAACATTAAAGATATTTAAAAACTGTAAAGGACTTTTTGACTTAGTTTTTTATGTAGAATATGCAATTCTTTTAATGACATACATCAATCAAACACTGTATAGTATTATAGTCATAAAATAGTATTGTAGTCAAGATATATAATCAGGAAAAACAAAACTTGTGATATATATTGTGATATATAGTCAAGAAAAATTAAAAAAAAATAAAATATTTTATATTTGAATATTGTCTTTTATGAATAAAGATTATAATATTTTTAAAATAAATTTTAGAAGCATTATTTTTATATTTAGTATAAATATTTATTTGATATTTTTGGTAATATTTATTATTACTTAAGGTAAACGTCCCAGTGGCCGGACACATTGGAGAAAAATATTTACTATTTATTTAAACAATTAAAAATGAAAATAATAATTATTGTAAAAAAACTTTAATATTTAACAATTAATTGGGAAAAAGAAGTAAACCTAATTAAACATTTTTGTATTTAAAAAAATTGATTAAATAAGCATGTGTCTGTTGTTTGTCAAAATGATGGCCAATCGTTAACAGATTTGTTAAGCGCAAGCATATAGCTAATAGTATAAAAATTAGATATTTAATTATATTTGTAAATAAATAATCAATTATCTAATTTTAAAGATTAGTTAGAAACTCGTTTTGACGAAATTTATCCTAAAAATCACAATTAAAACGATAATTTTGAGTGTCCGGATACTGGTACATTAAAAATATCAGTAGTCCCAATCGCCGGACACATGTGCGAACGCAATTTGTTAAAAAATGAGAGGTTAGTGTCATGCAGTGTCGCTTGTTGGAATCGATAGATTTTTGCGGTAAGTGTAATAATTACATATAAAACAATTACCTTGAATTAATCGTCGCGTCGCGTAAAGAGTCACGGTCGGTCTCGCTCCGACACTACCGTGTCTCTCGATAGGTTAACTGAACTGTCAGTGACAGCGCACTGAACGCACTATCTGCACTGCGCGCAGCCGCGCAGTACACACTTACACACACGTATTAACTGAACTGACTGTGACAGCGCGCTGGCGAAAGCGCCGCCAGTGTCGAAAAAGTGAAAGTGACATTACTCTGTTAAGGTGCCTTTTCACGAGCCGCTGAAACTGATTGTTTGAGCGACAAAAATGATCACGTGACAACTTTTGTCGCTGAACTAAACAGCGATAATTTTTGTACATGAAAAGGGTAGCAGGGCGACAGAATTGGAAGTTGAGAGACAGATTTTGCGTCGTTCGTGTAATCAGTTAAAAACAAATTTTGCATTATTTGTGTAACCAGTTATATTAACTTGTATATTACGCGATGGCTTCTAGAAAACAAAAATATCACAATTGGCTACTAAATTGTAATCGTATGATTCAAGAAAGTGAAATAAAATATAACAATGATATTATTTTTGCCATTACTTTGCTGTTGACAAATCAAACTCAAAAAAGATATTATTCTAAAAAAAAGTTTTGGGTTGCACCGCTGTTTCAAAATCGTAACGAGCATGGCTTTTATAAAGCTACCTTACCATATATAAGATTAGAAAGTGCAAGATTTATTAATTATTTTCGCATGTCATCAACACAATTGGAAGATTTGTTACAAATTGTTGCACTAAAACTCCAGAAGCAGACATTTATGAGAGAGCCTGTCAGTGCTGAAGAACGTTTGTGTTTAACTTTAAGGTTTGTTTTATTACATTTTTTAAATAAACAAAAAATATAAAAGCGACATATAGGCTGCGTTCGGGGAGCGCGCTATTAGCGCTATTTGCTTATTCTATCCTTGTTCTACACTTGATGAGCGATAAAGATAGAATGATGCAATAGCGCTAATAGCGCGCTCCCCGAACGCAGCCATAGACAACTGATTATATATGGATAATTTAAAATTTATTACTAACACACTATTGTCTTTCACATATAGATATTTGGCTTCTGGCGACTCAATGATATCGATGTCATATCAATATTTATTAGGATATACAACAATATGCAACATCGTATCTGAAACATGTGAAATACTTTGGAATAGCTTTTCTTAGCAGGTCTTTCCGATCCACTTGCTAATGATTCAGTGCTGATGATTCTTCTATATGCATCATGCAATGACTTGAATTTTGCTTTTGCTTCAGTTTGTGATAGTTTTCCTAGAAAATCATTTTATTAATAGATTTATATTTAAGAGTTGCATACTGTTCTTGTAATAATTTTGTTATCGATTGAATATATACTTTGCTTACCATTCAAAGCTTCGGAGACTTCTTTCCACAATTGTGCAGTAGCTTTTCTACTACGAAGTGATAGCTCAATTTGTGGATTCCATAAAGGTTCGCGTGCATGTACTTCAAAAATTAGTTGCTCTTCCAGTTCAAGCAATTTCTGTTTTTCATCGACATTCAATTTCTTTCTTATATTTTTTCTTTTATTTGTTAGTATTGATGATGAGCTTTCTTGAACTGTTAGCTCTTGATTGTCAACTAAACTTCGTCGTAATATACTTCCATCTTCTACAAATTGTAACAAGATAAAATATTATTTTTAAATATTATTTTAAACAGATAATAGATATTAATTTATATTACTTTTACATACCACACACGGGATAAAAATAACAAGTATTCTCATCTATATAATATTCAGTATATCCTTCAAGGCACTCGTGTTTTGTGAAGTTATCTGCATCGCATATAATCTCACATAGTCCACATGTCATGACTAGCACCAATGTCTATAGTATTAAAAATACATTAATTTACACTTCATAGTTATACATATATGTTTAGAAATATTGACATTTTTTCTTTTACGTTTAAAGATATAAATGGCTTTATTATTTTATTTTAAAACAAAATATTCACATAACATATATCTATTACAAGTTATTTCAATCAAGCACAATTGTTTCATTTAAACACTATTATAAAAATAGCTTATTTTATGTATATATACTTACTTCTTCATGTTCATCTTCCTCGAATGAATTCATCTTTGCATCTTCCACGTATTCTTTAATAATTCTCGGTTCTGTTTGCAATAACGTCTGTATTAACGTGTAAATTATGTTATAAATATGTATTAATATTATAAATAAATATATATTTATATATTATAAATATGTATTACTTATTATTTATGTGTCGTTAACCGTCGAGTAATTTGTGGTTATGTTTTCTTCAGTATACACGATACTATCAACAGTGCATCAGCGTTTGAGCAGTAAATGCTTTGTAGTTGAACTGATTCAAACTACAAAATTGTTGGCGCTGGATTACGAGCGACAAATTTGTCGCTTCAATCGCTTGTTTTAGCGGCACGTGAAATTGCGCCTTTATTATATATATGTTATAATCGCAGCGTTAGGAGGAGGAGTATCTTAAATAAAATTTTTCACATTTGGACTTTGCGTCCCAATATCTCCGCTCGTAGGGCACGTAACGGAAAATATTATAGGAGATACCCCCCCCCCCAAGTCGACCCCAAGCTATCGATCAAGCCTACTTAGAACTTGATCCGTTCACTCGTTATCGAGATCTCAACATCTCGAGTACTCGCAACCCGTCGCGTCGCGTAAAAGAGTCACGGTTGGTCTCGCTCCGCGTGTACTTGGCGCGAGACACTACCGTGTCTCTTGATAAGCTTAATAGTAAATATGTAATATTTGAAGAAGGATAAATATCTTGTAACAATTAAGTTATTTAAAATTCAATAGATTAAAAATTTTGCAATAATAGCGAAACCTTTTGTTGCAATAGCAAAGTTCAGCAAAACTTTTTGCTATTGCAACAAAAAGTTCTGCTATTATTGCAAAATTAATTAGCTCTTGCAGCAAAAAATATTAACTGTCCCATATTTAACAAATAGATTTGCTGTTGCAGCAAAACCTTTTTTTCCGTGAATTGTTATTTCTAAATATAAATTGTCTAAATAATTATCAATATTGTAGTGTCAAACGTGTCGAATTGTAATAAAATTATTTTTAGTGTACAGACAAAGAACAAACGTTAATTTAAAACTTAAGTTTTATTAATTACATAATTAATTAATTATATAATTAATTAATTATATAATTAATTAATTATATAATGTATTAATTATATAATTTATTAATTATATAATTTATTAATTATATAATTTATTAATTATATAAATAGAAACACAATTTGGGATTATATGTGCCATATGCAGACAAAGAACAAACGATAATTTAAAACTTAAGTTGTTGTTAATTATATAAATATGAACATAATTCGTGATTTATATGTCACGCTTATAATTTCCTTGTCGATGTGGTAAAAACAGTTTTGAAAACCTAGAACTATTACTAGTAAATCTATTTGTCATTATATTGGAAGTTTTAAATATATTTTCTTCACCATTCTTCATCATATACAGACTGGAAGTAAAAGACATTTCTAAAATATAACGCCGACGTGATACCTCAAATATCTTATAATTCATTATGTTAGAAATAGTATCTTCCTTTCTGGATAAAGTTTTTAAATTTAAAAGTATTTATTTTACTAATTACATGTATTTACCTATAAAAAATAAGATTCAACTCATTCATACTCTCTTGGAGAATGGCTAGTACTGTGATATGGTTTACTTTTGCAAGCCCCTTGCAACGCCTCCATTGATATTTCAAATAGTGTGTTAAATCTTTAATAACCATGTTTGCGTATCTCAAATACAATGCTGTTTGTTGTCTGCATCGAAGACTAATTGTTTCATACATTCTGTTAGAAATAAGAGAAGAATCAGATACTTCAATCGCAACAAAATAAGGAGAAATTAGAAAAGTTTCATTGAATTGCGTCCACGATAGGTCATTGGTCCTATTTGTCATTAGTACAGGCATATTCGACAACACTGTTTGTTTGCTGAGATGCTTTGTAGAAATGTTAGAGATTGCCTTGAAAGCCGGTCTATCCCAACATGGGAATATTCGTCGAGCTCTAATTATTCCAATTGTTCTAAGAAACCATCTGTCACATTTAACGATATGCATACCCTTATGGAAAAATATACTTAACTTTTGGTGTTAACCATAAAAAAAAACAAAAAAACCCTTAAAGTGATTTTGGACCCCCAATTGAAGGTTAACCTTCAAATAATGGTTAACCTTCAAATAATGGTTAACCTTCAAATAATGGTTAACCTTCAAATAATGGTTAACCTTCAAATAATGGTTAACCTTCAATTAATGGTTAACCTTCAATTAATGGTTAATTCTTAAAAATGACGGTATAAACTCTAAAAATATAAACCCTCAAATGAAAGTAACACCCAAAAAGAGTAAATCCCATATTTGAATGTTCTCAATTTGCTTTCAATAATATCCCAGACAGCACAAAATATTTTTAAAATATTTTTGAAATATTTATAAGAAAGATTAAAATATTTTTAAAATATTTATAAGAAAAATTAAAATATTTTAAAAATATATAGGAAATATTTTGTAAATATTTTAATGTCTGAAAAATAAAAGTATCTAAAAAATTATAATAAATATTTAAAAATAAATTGTAAATAATTATTATTAGTATTATTAAATGTGTTTTTAATTTATGTTATAAATATTTATAGAAATAATAACTGTAAGGTAAACGTCCCAGTGGCCGGACGGTTAAGCATGATTTGTCATAAATAATACAATTTATAATATTTAGAAAGATGTTTAATATAAATATTTGTATTCATTCGAAAACTTAAGATTCCCTTAAGCAGGGAAAAATTATTTTTACCCACATATATCAATTAATAATTTAATATTTACATAAGTAATAGAGCGTGTCAATGTACTAGTGGCCGGACAGCTGAAATAAGTTGTGGCTTAGTGTCCGGACATACTTGTACCAGTGGCCGGACAGCTGAAATAGGTTATGGCCTAGTATCCGGACATAACTTGTCCCAGTGGCCGGACAGCTGAAATAGGTTATGGCCTAGCATCCGGACATAACTTGTCCCAGTGTCCGACCAATTAAAAAATTAGTATGCTGATGAAAAATATTGTTACACAAATAGAGATTTATTAATATTTAATAACAAAAAACTGCTTTAACAGCTCACATGCAATTAAGGCTACGGTCAACGTGACGCTATAAATGCTTTGGAGCGTTCTTTCTTCTCTTTCTTTCTTTATTGAAAGAAAAGAGAAGAGGAATGCTTCGAAGCATTTGTAGCGTCACGTTGACCGTAGCCTAAATGCCTTTAAAAACATGTAATTATATATCTATTATTCTATATATATTACTGTTACTTACTATACTACGTTTACGCGATTACGCGAGTGTTTACACAGGTTAACCTAGATATATTGACGGCATGGAGCTGATGCCGAAGAGATCCCGTTTACGCGAAGGAATTATCGTAAGTTATCGTATCGTTTTCGTAAGTTACTATACAGAATTAAGTAACGCTCGCGTAAACGTAGTATAGGTTAGATTACCGGTTTGTCTTTGTTACTCATTGCCAAAAAAGAAAGATAGAACGACGTTTGTGTCGGCTTGTGTCACTTGCTGGAAAGCTCCCTATGTATGCAAGTTTAACGCCTATTGAGTTAATATGAAATAATTTTCCTAAATGTAATAAAAATAACACGATGTTATATATGCGGTTTGCCGTGATTATATATATATATATATATATATATATACACATGTGATTTCTGCCCAGTGCTCTGAATGTTATGTGATTTTCGCCCAGTGCTCTGAATGTCATCTAGTCATACATATCATGCTTTGATACAAGGAACGTGAAAAAGAGCAGGAAAAGAAAAGAACAAACAGAAGAGACAGATTCAAGCTTTGTCTTTTAAGCTGGATGAAGACAATGTCGAAAAATCCCCGCAGTCAGAAAATGAGCAATCTGATGGCCTCGCGATTAAGAAGATTAAGAAAAATCCAGATGTAGATACAAGTTTCTTGCCAGATAGGGAAAGGAAGGAGGAGGAAAATAACTTAAGGAAGAATTGAGGCAAGAATGGGCTAGAAAGCAGAACGCGTTGAAGGAAGAAGAAATTGAGATCACATTCAGTTATTGGGATGGATCTGGCTATCGTCGGAGTGTTATAATGAAGAAAGGTGAATGTCTCAGTGATTTAGAGAATTTTTAAGTTATTAAAATACTCCAGTGTCACTTTTGGAGTAACATTGGCGTGATATATAATGTTCTACTGCATAAATTAAATTTTCACATACAGGTAATTCTATCTATCAGCTTCTTCAGAGATGTTTAGAAGTTCCGAAGCGTGAATTCAGCGAGCTTAAAACAGTAATGGTAGATCAGTTAATGTATGTCAAGGAGGATCTTTCTTATATTACCGCACCATTATACGTTTTACGATTTTATTGTAACTAAGGTAAAGATACTAAGTGATAAAACTTATGAAGCAATATCACAATGTTGGCATGTTATTTTAATGTATGTAATATTGCGATTAGGCACGAGGAAAAAAGCGAACCTCTGTTCACATTTGACGTTCACGATGTTATGCACGATGCTTCTGTCGAAACCGAGGAATCACATGCCGGAAAAATTTTACTTAGGTATTTATCATTAAAAGAATACTTTGTATAATTCTCTTTTTATGTTATTTCTCACTAGATCATGGTACGAGAGGAACAAACACATTTTTCCAGCGAGTAGATGGGAACCTTTTGATCCAACGAAAAGTTATGACAAGTATACAGTGTCGGATAAAAATAGGAAGAAAGATAAAATCTGATAAACTTAGATTCAACGAATTGTCCAATTTCGTTTAAAGGATTCAGATTCAAATTCATTCAGTTATGTGATAATATTTAATTCATTTACTCGATTATGTAGCTCTACTAAATTACAGTCCTTTGAATAGATTTTTTAATTCAGCATGGAGTATTAGCAAATACAATTAAGTGTAGTCAGTGCGGTTCGCGTGAAAAGTGTATGCGTGAATTATAACTTTTTTTGTTTATAACTTTTTAATAAGCAGCGACCGCCGATTAAGTTATAAGGAAAAGTTACTCAGTATTATGTCCTTGACAACATATGTCAAGGTCAAAGTAATCCGAGCTGTGTAAGTTATTGTAAACTTTTACCGACATTTTTTGCAAATTAATTGTTCCATTATTTTTAGATACACATGCGGGACATTTTGCATGAGATTCTTATGAATATAACATATACCGAGAAACGTAATGAAAAACTTAATGATCTTATTAAATGCTTGAGGCAAGAAGCTGCGAAATGGGCATGTCTTTTTGGTGATTCCACTTGCAAGGCTGCTGCCATTTCTAAATTAAAGCGGCATTTGAATAACACTGAAAGGTATAACATTTTGAATAATATCATCATATTTTTTATTTAATATAATAAATTCGATCAAACTATGAAACTATGAAAAACTGATTTTCTACATTCTGTTATTCTTTCTCGGTATTGTGTAGACTCTTTTACCAGGGTGGAAAGAATGGGCATATTGTAATGGTTTAGCGAATAATTATAATATTAGACGGGATGTATTTGATACATGGATGACCAAAGCGGATAATAAACTATTAGAATATCTGTCTTGCCCTGCGTCTTCTTATATCATCATCGATTACTTAAACATAATAGTTGATAAATTGAAAATCTGTGATTTAAAAATCCCAGACTTCGAGAGTGTAAGAATACATCGCAAAGACCTTGTGAACAGTTTTCTTCTTACTGTTGCAAAGAATGCAAAGGATAACAAAGTATTAGAACATATATTTAAAAACTTTGATAAAATGATAAGGTAATAAAAGATTTCCTTTAATAAAAATATGTTTTATATGATCTATGTACGTATAGTAAATGTTTATAAGACATACTTGCATTACAAACTTGTCGTCTTGATTTAATAAGGATGAAGTTGATGTGGGAATAACATTAGTTAATATTATTAACAATGTGCAGTCTAAAGAACAACTCGATAAGGTAAATTTGATAATTAATCCAAAAACTATTCCACTTCACAAGTACTTTATTATAAAACTTACTTATTTAATAATCGATTACTTAATTATATCGCATTCCATAATTGCGCTAAAAGTTACATTATTGCTGCATGTCTAAAAAAATATTCAGTATGAGGGACATTCATAAATATTATTCTAAGACATGTCTTTAAATAATATGATTTATGTATTTTTTAATGTAGGTAGGGTATATAAAACTTCGCAAAAAGTTGTTGTACTGATTTCAAAAATATTGTAAAAGAGAATACGTCTATAAATGTAAAATAATGTTATTGGTACAAATTAAATTTAATACGGATATAATTAAAAAAATTTGACAATAACTGTAATTTTAGAGAGAGAGATTCGATTATATATAAATTCCTACAGAAAAATTAAGATGCGTAAACAATTAACGTAAATCTATATGCGCAGATTATATCATTTTTTTTCAATTTGTAAAAGTATATAGTATATATTTGTACATAAGACCGAGTATTAATTTTTTAAATATTAACTCAATTTGTAATAAATTCATCGCACAAAGGTAAACCAAAGATATTTCTTTTATATTAATGAACATAGTGTTATTTTGTGATTTTATTGTTATTGTTATAAAAATATTATCACAAAAACAGTACAATCTATTAATCGATAAACATGTGTTTACAACATTACATTTAAATCTTGTATGACATACTCTCTTTACCACCAATTTACTTTTCTGTCTTTGTACTTGTAAATCTTGTAAAAACTTGTAAAACAAATGTAAATATTTTCGAGTGATTGCGGGATCTATGAAACAAAGAGCAAATAATTAGTAAGTCTCAGAATAATTCGTGTATTGTCACTTGCTCTGAACATTTATCTTTATTTTTAGCTTAAGGTAAGCCGTTTACTACTTATTTGTTAAATTATTCTTCATTATTTTTAATACTTTCAGTACACTTTTATTATTACAATTTTTGATATAATTAACCTTGAAAAAGTAATCATTATTATATTAATATGTCCCCGGGCTCAGAGCCCTTCCCAAAACCCTCTACAGTCTAAGTTAGAGTATCATAAGATAGTATACCAAATTTGGTTGTTCTAATTTGAAAACTGTGAGAGTAGAATAATAATATCACAAATTAAATTGATCACCAAATTTTAAACGCACCTGATGCTAATAAACATTCTTTCCCAGCAGACATTTTTCCCTCGCTTCGACCCCTTCCCAAAACCCTCTATGGGCTAATTTATTAGACAGTAGACGATGTTTTTTCCTCGAATAATAATATTTACCCCCAAAAAAAATTTTTTGGAACAAAAAGACCTTTTTTAGACAATTTTGTATGAAAGATCCCCTTTTTTATTTTTTTATTTTTATTTTTATTTTTATTTTTATTTTTATTTTCTTATATTAATTTATTCTTCATCGACATCATCCTCGAAAAATTAGACAAATTTTGATACCGGTTTCCAGAAAATCGATCCATTAATAAATAAGTAGTTTGCGGTCAGACAGAGACATTAGAAAAATTTTGGAACCGCTCGGTTTCCCAAAACCGATTTCCCAAAATAACATTTTTTGTGAAAAATAAAACTTTTTTTTGAAAAAAGGAACTATAAAAATTATGTAATTTCCCGAAAAATTTCGGAACCAATTTTCAAAAATAATTCTTTAAGATTTGGTTTAAAAATCGGTAACAAAAAATAATACACATCATTGCCATCCCTAGAAAATTCTACCCTTGTTTCATATATAATTCTTTAAGATTCGGTCCATTAACGAATAAGTAGTTCGTGGTCAAACTTTTTTTTTTTTTTAGGAACCCTAAAAATTACGTATATTTCCCGCAAAATTTTGGAACCGATTTCCAAAAAATCGCTAACAAAATAAATAATGCACATCATTGCTATCCCCAGAAAATTCTACCCTCTCTATTATTTTCATGAATGCGGGATATCTTCTTAAACATATATCTACCTTGTTTCATATATAATTCAATTAAGCAAACATACATACACACCAATTCACAAAAATACTATAAATTGAAAAATATCACTTTTTTTATCGACTGAAATTCAATTCCGTCGTATACAATTTTTTGAGATTCACTCAATTATTTTCTAAAAAATTGGAATTGTAACTGATTTCCAAAAAGATCGGTAACGAAAAATTATACACTTTATGGCACTCCCCGGGAAATTCTACCCCTATTTTATATACAATTCTTTAAAATTCGGTCATTATTTCCCAAAAATTGGAAAAATTTCTGATACCAGTTTCCAAAAAAATCGGTAACGAAAAATTATACACTTTATGGCACTCCCCGGGAAATTCTACCCCTATTTTATTCAATTTTTAAAATTCAGTCAATTATTTCCCAAAAATTGGAAAAATTTCTGATACCAGTTTCCAAAAAAATCGGTAACAAAAAATTATACACTTTATGGCACTCCCCGGGGAATTCTACCCCTATTTTATATACAATTCTTTAAAATTCGGTCAATTATTTCCCAAAAATTGGAAAAATTTCTGATACCAGTTTCCAAAAAAATCGGTAACGAAAAATTATACACTTTATGGCACTCCCCGGGAAATTCTACCCCTATTTTATATACAATTTTTTAAAATTCAGTCAATTATTTCCCAAAAATTGGAAAAATTTCTGATACCAGTTTCCAAAAAAATCGGTAACAAAAAATTATACACTTTATGGCACTCCCCGGGGAATTCTACCCCTGTTTTATATACAACTCTTTAAGATTCGGTCAATTATTTCCCGAAAAATTGGAAAAATTTCGGATACCGGTTCCCAAAAAGATCGGTAACGAAAAACTATACACTCTATAGCACTCCCCGGAAAATTCTACCCCTGTTTCATATATAATTCTTTAAAATTCGGTTGAAAACTGTAGATTTGCATAGCGGACAAACATACAAACATACATTTATTTTTATATATATAGAGATAGAGATTAAATAATATTAGATATATTATATGTATCTGTTATTATTAATATTAAAGATTGTACTATGATATTAATATTAAAAATATTAATGTATTTACAACTTTTAACTCACAATAAGTTATATATATTAATTTTTCGTTATACTTATCGTAAATAATTACTGATTTTATTATTGTATACTTACATATTATTTCTATACTAATAAAACTATATAATTATATTAATAAAACACACTTTTAAATAACCAATCATCAATTTGTCTAATATCTACACATTAAAATCGTAAAAGTAAGTAAAATAAAATATTTTATTTTTCTGTATTCGGCAAATGTCGAATTGTTTCGGAACGGAGTATTATAAATATATAAGCTTAGCTTCGATATTTTTTAATTAATTTTAAACTTTTACAAAAAAGAACATTTGATAGCAACTATAATATCCTTTTGAGTTCATATTTGTGATAAACATCAGTTAAGGCCTCCGCACAATGAAAAATATAAGGAACAAGGAACAGATATTAGCGATTAGGACTAAAGAATCAAGAATAAAGTTGAATGCACGATGAAAAATACAGGCAACAGAAACAGGGAATAACACAGGCAATAGATTTTGAACCTATCGAGAAAGCCGTGTATTAATGCTACACCGCAGCTTTATTCCTGATTTCTTATTTCTAATTGCTAATATCTGTTCCTTGTTCCCTATATTTTTCATTGTGCGGAGGCCTCTTTAAGCTTTATATAAATATTATTGAATTAATATATTCATAATAACGTTAATTTCGACTATGAAATCGTGTGGATTATAAATAATTAAATAACTAATTAGTTGTAATTAAGTAATAATTAGTAATAATAAAATAACTTATAATTAACTAAAACTCGCTACGTAATAAAAAACATCGTCTAATTAGCTGAAGAAGGTAAACTTACAAAGAACGCTAACTGAAAGAATGTATTAGTATATACATACTAAGGAAGCTCTGACATCGGCTCATTATTCATGATTTATAATAAAATTTCTTCCAATCGTTAATAATCTGTGCGCCAATCAGTTTTAAAAGAACTTATAAACTTATAATTTTATGAAATTTTCGCATGACACAAGGAGGGTTCAGTTGGAGGACCCGTAAAATAAATAGTTTTGCAAGACTGCTATTATAGATAATAATTATTGCTTGAGGCAAAGAAATATGATTTATTCTCAACTCACTCGACTATGTACAGGCTTCTTCGACTAAACTGTCTTCGATCACAATTGAAACTTGAATTTTATGGCAGCGCGCGAACCGTTTCTCTCCCCAATTTCCTAATCTAACTCCTATATGGATCTATCTATACGGATCGATATTGATCTTTTCACGCACGCGCGTTACCGTTTATAAAGCTCAACGGAGCTCGCTAATAACGAATAAACGCAAAACACAACAAACATTCAAATAAGACAAACAGAGGATACATATAGTACATCGACAATTAAACAAATGGGCAAGTTTTGGCGACTCTTCGAGGAGTAAATGAGTCAAGCTTTGATGTCAGGGAAAATTTTACTTTTTTCTGTCACAACTACCAGTTTACTTCTCTATCGTTGTACTTGTAAAACTAAATATAAGTAAGTATGTTCGAGTGATTGCGAAATCTATGAAACAAGAAGCATATAATTAGTTTCAGAATAATTCGTGTAATGTGCTCTCTGCTCTTGCTCTCTGAATATCTATCTTTATTTTTAGCTTTAAAAGCTGTTTACTACTTATTTATTACTAATTTGTTAAATTATTCTTAATTATTTTTAATACTTTCAGTACACTTTTATTATTACTATTAATATTAAAAAATTAATCATTGTTATATTAATATTAAATAATATTAGCTACATCGTATATGTATCTGTTATTATTAATATTAAAGATTGTACTATGTTATTACTATAAAAAATATGTAATGTATTTACAACTTTTAAATCACAATAAGTTATACATCTTAATTTTTCTTTACACTTATTTTATATTTCGTAAAATGATTACTTATTTTATTACTATATACATACTATTTCTATACTAATAAAACTATAATTATATTAATAAAACATATTTCTAAATAACCAATCATCAATTTGTCTAATAATATAATTGGTATTTATAAAAGAACTTTGCCAGAAATTTTGATTTTAATAGAACGTTGCGCACTTGTAAGCGAAAGAATATAATTTTTTAATTAGTGCTTAAGGACAATTTAAAAAAATAAAATTATATAAAATAATAAAATAAAATTTTCTCTTATACGTTATTTTGTCGTGTAAAAGCCGATCTTCCTGTAAAGGCACTGCATCATCCCCATTAAACTCAATCAACAATCTTCCTTTCTTTGTTTATATATTTTAATTTATTTTTAAAATTTATTTTTAAAATTTTTCTTTATTAGGTACTCATTAATTTTTTATTTATTATTTATATATCAAAGACAATGTTAATATTGCTGAAAATCAAATTAAAATTGCACAGAATAAAGTGCACAATAAAACTTGACACTTTTATTTTCATTCTTTTTCCAATTATCTTTATTTTACAAATTTACGTAATGACAAAGAGATATCCATCGAGATACTAATTTTTCTCAATGTTTATAATAGTAGAATAAAAAAACATTACATATCAGTTTCATTTAATAGACTCTGAAGAACAGATTTTTCTTTCTTTCGTCTTGTTATAGATTGTCATTTTATATTTTTTCACAGACTCATTCATTGCTTAAGAGAAAACTGACCTTTTAATTCTTAAGCCCGTATTTATAGTCGGATCTTATTTCAAGATTGTTTTAAATAATGTCTTAAGATGCTAATACGGCTCTGTGATTGGTTCATAACATCTTAAGATCGTACTTAAGACGGTCTTAAATATAAGATCTGGCTATAAATACCAGCCTTAGTATCCATATCTATCTTAATAACTTGTACCACATTCATTGTTGAAAATCTGGAAAACTGCTCTTTAAAATGCTACACTGTAAATCTAAGTGCGTTATTTTTACACGCATAAGCGTCTAAAAATGACACATTTGACTAAAGCCTTTTTTACATGTGCTTCTTTATATGTTAAATTATGTCATTCACAACACGCTTAATCGTACAAAATTAAAAGTTAATACGTTTAATTGTGTTAAATGACGTGATTTAAAAAGGCAAGAATAAATGTGTAAGAAAGAGCTTCAGCTATATAAGAATAATACACTTGGGTTGTGTAAAATCATTATTCAATGAGAGTGAATTTTTAAGTATTTTTTAAGTGATTGTTACGTTAAAATCGAATAAAATATTGCGTTTTTAATTATTTTAAACTCGATGCAAATGACAAAAAACCGATCAAATCTTTATGATCTTAACAGTATAGTCAAGCATCTCACCTCCATCGTGTAAATAATATCCCATACAGCACAGAAGCTGCAGCAGTATTGCTACAACGTTGCAACATTGCATATTGCAGTGCAATATTGCAGAAAAATTGCAAAGACAATTTATTGCAATATTGATTCAGTAATGTTGCCTGCAATATTTCAAACAATATTAATTGAAAATAGCGTAATATATTATATCTAGGGGAAAGTTATGTAATCGCCGCCCTGAGTTAGAATTAATTAATTTATTGGTTACCGCTCACGGCGGAATCGGCTTAAGGCTTACGGCAGTGTTGCGATTCGGGTTAGGCAGCATGGCGTATGCGTGACTTTGCGCATACACAGCGGTGGGGATACAGCGACGTGGCACATATACACGTGGCACAGTTCTTGGCTTACGGTACTACGCTTTTGAAGACTCGGCCATAAGAAACTTATTGTCGCGCATCTTTTGATAGTTCTGTAGAGAGTGAACACGTGCGGACAAAAGCATTGCGAGAAAAGGAAAAGAAGCAAGATAAAGGCAGAGAGTAAAGGTATGTAAATGCATTATTATTATAAACTTAACCTAGACAGCACAGCTACGTCGAAGGAACGTCCTAAAAAAGACATTCACAAGACATACTATAGGGAACAACATCCTTGAAGGAATTCGTGCTATCTAAAATTATATGTTTTATAATTATAAGAACATTAGCTTAATCTAATTTAATGTAATCTAACCTAATTTTTCACTAAGTCTCATACACGAACTTTAATTAAACCTTGTTCTTTTCATTTTGATTGATAAAAGCCCTTAAATTACTTTGTTTTTGCCATTTTATATATTTAGAAAATACAAACTATTCAAGATATTCACGTATTCACATAATATAGTATTGCAAAAAATTTCTTTGTACAGTTAAAAATTAAATATATCACACATGATTATTTTACGGACCTATGTATATTAATTACAACCTTTTTGTATATTTCACGAGTTCATTATCCAGTCGTTTTTACTTTTATTATATATATATATATATATACATAGTTGATATCTATACTCAGTGAAGGATTCAATTTCAAATACTGTAAGATCTATACACATAGGCTGCGATTCACTTGATGCTACAAATGCTTTGAAGCATTTGTAGCGTCAAGGGATTACAGCTATGAGCATAGATACATAT
>NW_027250410.1:0-21677 GCF_030848795.1 Temnothorax nylanderi | reverse complement strand
GGAGAGAGAGAGAGAGAGACGGTTTGCGCGACTGCCCGCGAGCCAATAAGAGGCCAGATCGTCACCGCCGAGTAACCCGGGCTTTCCACCGAATTATTCGACCGAGATTGAAAAGTTAGCGCCGGCTGGCTAGCGGTATTCGTGAATCGCCACCCTTGTAACTCTTCTGTCGGTTTTCCCGGTTAAAATACATATACCTATGAAAAATGGCAGAGTTGCGTTTGCATAAAATAATAAATGTCCAAAAGTAGTGAAAAAACAACTCTACATTTAATAATCAACTGACGTTAGTCATCTTACATCAATCTTTATTAAAGATTCTTTAATATCATCGTAATCACAATAGTCAACCATTTAACAGAGATTAACCTATTAAATCCTAGAAGGCTTCTACGCGCTTTCCTATTTTAAATCCTTTTAACTCGAGTCCTAATCAAAATTTTTAGATCGAATAAATCGATATAATTATTATTCCAGTAATTTATAACAAAAGTTCTATTTAAAAGAGTAAACAAAATCATGTATTAGTTAAATATTTGTCAATAAAAAAGCAGGGGTCACTTACTCTTTTTATCCTCCCTTTCAACTCACTTTATATCTTTTTCTTCAGATATTCCACCTCATCGACTAGATTTTCAGAAAGAACAACTCTTTTTTACTCCTACACACCAATAATTATATGATCTAAGATATTTGATTAGGACTCGAGTTGCAAGGATTTATGAGAGAAAAGTGCGTAGAAGCCTCCTAGGACTTAAGGGGACTGGAGAGTCAGATTTTTTATTTGTTTAAATTTTATTTTTCGAAAGTACTATAACACTCTTTTGTATAAGTAAGTATCATTAATTAAAGTAAGTAAGTATATCATAATGGATGTAAATATCATTAATTGATGTGTAAGTATATCATAATTGATGCAAAGTATATCATTAATTGATGGGTAAACCGCACTTAAATTTTAAATGCATTTTTCTTTAAATTTTATTTTTTAACTTCTTATAGTAATTTCTCCGAAACTAATCTTCATATCGATTTAAAATTTTAAAGCAATAATGTTTGTTTATTTGGCTCTCAGGTGAACCATGAATAACCCCGTAAAAATATATTTTATTTTGAAATATTAATTTTTTTATTGTATAAAGACTAAAAAGTTAGAATTTTTTCTTAATAATAGCTGCCATTTTGTTAATTTTAATTCAATTTTTTTTAGTGATTCACCGAATAATGATAAGCCTCCTCAAGATTTCTAGTTAAAATTTGCTCTGATCAGACCACCAAGATCCGAGATATTAGGTGCTTTCCATTTACATCAAAACTCAGATAATTCTCACTTGTGACGTCGTTCTATCCTTTTTGGCAATTAATGAATAATAAAGACAGAATGACATCACAAGTGAGAATTATCTGAGTTTTGATGTAAATGGAAAGCAACTAATATTGCAAAACGACTTTGAAACAAAAGCGGAATATATTTCAGCCATAAACATATGTATATGATATATCTATCGTATATTTATATGAGGTTTTGTTAATAAAAAATATATTTTTCTACTCTTTATATGTTGTATAAATATACCTCAAAATTTCACTTTTGCACATTTATTCAGTTTGTCACAAAATATTGTCAAAAACAAGAATGATATTCCTCTAGTCATTCTGATCTTCTAGTCGCCTTAATTGGTTAATACAAACGCTTTTACCAAATTCAATTTTAATAATGGATCTTGCAATTTCTTATTAAAGATTATCGCTTTTTTGTGTAATTTCATAATTTCCAACATTATATATTTTTGTAGTCTACTTTATTTGGTTAGTGAGATACAAATCGTAGCTAAAAACTCGCGGGAGAGCCAGGTCGAGCGTGCATATAACGTCTCTGAAAATGTTTACTTCTGTGTAACGCTGCGGTGCCTGCACTCAGTGATTCCCTGACACGTGGATAATTAATGCCTGCAGGGTCGGCATGATGAATATATCTTCGAGGTCGGACGTAAAAGTGTACCGCAATGCAGAAATAAATGAATGCGAAAGGAATGCGAAAGGAATTTAATGGTTGATGTAAAATCTCGCAAACAAATCATGTGCATTGAGGAATTTAACAAGTCACAAATAAAACGATCATCCGTCTTGCCTAAAGAAAAACGCTTACGTTTGGAAAAAATTGGTTTATCTGGTAATTAGAACAAAGAAAATGCATGACGATTTTTTACATGTCTTATACGCGCATGTTTGCGTATGTCGGCGATGTGAAAAAAGTCTTGGAAAAATCTGCCAGTATTATAGCGAAAGATTAAGTAACAGGGAGATGATTCTTCTGAATAGGTCGGTAAAGATGGAAGAGGGTAACGGTGGGCGACGACGCCGCTGCGAAGGGAAGAAAGTTTCTGAGTAACCGATGCGAAAATACGGGTAATGACTACTTTCTCATGTTATAATTACGGAATAATTAATTGAAATGTTTTGCTGTACGCAAGGGTGCTCAAGTAAAATGAAATATATAGGTGTAGCGGAGACTGCTGCTTTTTCCTCCGACCGAGGAGGGACCTCGGTGAAAATTTCTTTTCTTTTGTGCTCCACGTTATCCTACGCACGAGAAATTAGGTAGGAAAACTCTTTGCAAAGAAACTCCTGGTTAATTAATTTGCAAGCGTATTTAATTGGTCTGCCGCGATAGTTCTCTGGCGCGAGAGGTTCATTAAATTAACTCCATATAAAATACGATCGTAGAAAATAGAGAACGCGCGTTGAGGGTAACGGTGATAGAAATAAAGCGTTGGAAAGTGTATGTTAATACAGATTTTATACTCAGTTAATTTCTTAAATCGAAAACAAGAGCGAAACAGAAGGAAAGAGAAATTTAAAACTGTGCTCCACAATGAATCTGCAGCATATTGTATTCGCAACAATGTTAAGAATAAACGTAAAGTTTGATTTTTCCGACCACAGGTTAAATTTTTTTAAATATTTATGATATATTTAATAATGTAAATCAAAATCAAAACAGATATATTGTTTTATATGTATATGTGTGTGTGTTCATATCCTGCGTTTTCCAGCTCCGGCATTTCCTGTTAGCCGTGCGTCGCTTTCATCCACTAGCCGCCTCAATATCCTGAAAACCCCCTTTGGACACTTTGTTATTTGTTACCGCGACATCACATCCGCGTGTAGCGCCAACAGAACAATGGCAAGCCGCAGGAGCCCAGAAAAAGTAAGATCACGCGGTGGACAAAGCGAGAACGCGCCTTTGTTAGCGTTCAATTGTTCTCTCTTTGTCCCGGACATTGTTTCTGATAACTCTTCCGCCGTAACAAGGAAGAAGCTCAATTAGAACGGTTTGAGGGCTTAAACGCCCAGAGGCTATTACGGTTTAAGAGGTGCGGTTTAAGAACCGCAATACCGTCACTGATCGGAGAACATTGTTATCGCAGGGAGCAAGATGATCATTTATACGCACACGGACAATTTCTAACAATTTATTTGCATGAGGAAAATTTTTCAAAATAAATACCTTCACTACTTAATATTTTTTTTAACATAACTTTATTATATGTGGTTGAATTCGCAATAAAATAACTTTCAATTTGGTGAGAATTAAAAAATTAAAAATTTTTGAAACAATGTTAAGTGGTGGGATATTTAAAAAAATAAAAAAAATAATTTTTTTCTCATTATCTTTAAGTATTCTTAAAATTGTTCAACTTCTATTGAAAAAATCTTTTCTATATCTTTGATAGTTTTGACGATATTAGCTTCAAAAGAAAAATACCGATTTTTGCAAAGGGATGTTTTACCCTTTAAACATGCGATTAGGCACCTGGCTATAAAAAAGTATTTGTACCTGATTTTGATCTAGAATATAACATAATAAAAACTCATCAAAATTTTAAGGGAAAGGTATTTTCGTGGGGTTCCTTGTTAGTCATATATGAATTTCGTGAATGTTAGAATATAATTATATGTCTGTCAAAGTAATTTAATATACATTTGGATTTTTTACATTAATAAACGTCCAAAAACTAGTGAATAATTTATCTCGGCGTATCATTGTTAATTAATATGTCCTATTATCAGGCGCGTCTCAGTCTACGAATGCGACACAAAGGAAGCAACGTAAGTTCCTGCGCAAGCGTCGACACAGCAATTTTCTGTTTCTGTTATCCTGTCGCGTTGCCTTTTCTCTATCTCGGAACCACCGTTATCTTTCAAAACGCGATAATTTCCGACGTTTTCTCGTCAAGTAATTGGTGGGGAAACGTCCTGTCAACGATCCGATGCAAACCGGGAGGGGGGAGGAAAGATTATTGATTGCAAATATACGGTTCCATCACCTATCCATTGCCCATCGTACCTGCGCTCGAGGAGAGTTACCAGGATATTCAAAGTATCGACCTGCGGTCGTTGCCCTCTTGTCGTCCAGGCCGACGAGAAACGGAGCGATAGAAACGTCACTCTAGCAGAGGCTCCGTCGCGCGTATGATACCCTAGTGAAAAAACAAGACCGTGCTTTGAAGCACAAATTGAGATAAATCCTGTTACAGCGTCAATTAGTACTCACCGCAGCCAGACACCTCGTTGCTCGCAAAGTCGCGAATAGCCTGATTATACATAATTTACGATACTTTCTCGGCGTACGTGTGCACAGTTCAGATTCGTATTTTTGCAAAATTTCGTTTTAAACGTAATATTAAACGTAAAGGAGCGACTTGCTTTCTTTATACAATAATTCTTCATATACATTTATGTGATTTTATTTTAGTACATCTTTGTTCGTTTTGTCTTCTATTATCTGTATTGATGAATCAAAGTCTTCTGTATCCTAAGAGTTTTAATTAAGATATCTTAGAATATTGTGGATCCATTAGCGACAACATTGAATTGGTGATTGTTGTCGGGAATTGTTATAGCTATGTACGGTTGCGCGAGTCGTTATCAACGTGAAGTAAACAGCACGGGGCTACTGCGGTACAGTTGTGTTGCGTATCGGTGCCCGTGTCACCGATACACTCGTGTGTTGCGGCGTTATTGGAAATATGCTCGAATATTTGGATATTTTTTCGGGCTCGGTTGCACGCCGTTTCATGATCGCCTGTGATCGGCGCCTGAAATTAAGACGCACGGAAGACGGATCGGAGCCGATAAAAAAAACACAAGGCAACGAGACAGTACCTATTCTTATTCTTATCCTTCGTCTTAGCTCACTTTTATCAGCATCTCATAATCTATACGTACAATTCTCTATCCTGCTCCCGGAAACATCTTGATGGAATGCGGAAACCAGCTGAATTTACTCAAAAAAGGGATTATCTAAGAGTGTCTTAAACTTCACTTTAGCTCTCGTAAATCGACGGAAAGCTCGCTGTTTTAGATGTAATTTACAGGTAATTTCCAGGCGCGCACGTCGCACCGCACGACGTCCTGCTATCCTGGCGCTTCTGGAACACCCTCCTACTCAGAGAGCTGTAGCGTAGCCCGGAAGTGGGAGCCGTATGTGCAAGACAGAAAAAAAGAGAGAGGAAGAGTCAACGAGAGAGCGAGAGCGCGCGCGCACGAGAGAGAGAGAGAGAGAGAGAGAGAGAGAGAGAGAGAGAGAGAGAGAGAGAGAGAGAGTGAGGCGGAGAGAGGGAGAGAGGGAAAGAGAGAGAGAGAATGCCTGAGTTATAGCTTCCTGGTGGCATGAATGCTTCTGGCGCCACTCTCTTGACGAGTGACAGGACATTGATGAGCATGTCGAAGGACACTAAGTTTCGTGATGCAAAAGAAAGGTACGACTACGTGGATTCGCGTTGTGGCAAAAATTCGAGCTTGCATGCGGCCCTGGTACGGGGGATGCTTGCTATTTGAAAGCGCATATGCCATACGAGGGTGAGAGAATCGTGGCGCCGAGCCAAGGGAAAAAAAAATCTTTCCTCATGCTATCCTGGTGCCAAGAATATTTGTGAGGGACGAATGCGTGCCACTGACGGTCGAAGAACTTTCATTGTAGCTGACTGTTTGTTTAACAGAAAAATAATTTCAGCAATTCCACAATTCCACATTCCCTTTCTTTCACTTTTCTCCCTGACCTCTGGTAATATTGATTTTTAGAAACGTTAGTTCAATTACATGCCTCACAAATGTTCATTACAAACGTTTGTTTGCTATATATATATATATATATATATATATATATATATATATATGTATGTATGTATATATATTATTACTTAATTAATAAGTCTTGTATAATCTTAATTGCGAATGTTAGATTTCTTGTCAAGGCGTTACTTGCAAGTGCAAGGATAACAGGGAATAAGAGTAGAATTCTCTCGGTATATATAAATATTATCTCAAAATCTCGGGTACTCGCAACTCGTGCGTTCGCGTAAAAGAGTCACGGTGCGTCTCGCTCCGCGCGTACTTGGCGCGAGACACTACTGTGTCTCTTGATTTTATATATTATTTTTAGGAAATCGAGATCCGCTTTTTTAAATATGTCCACATATCCACTCAAACTCACGTTACCTTTTCACTCGCATTAACTCTTTTGTTTTTACTGTAGCCATATGACCACATATCTAGAATTATGAAATACTATTACTTATTCTAATACGTTGATTTTACTGCAATTTTCGTAGCCTATCCATATACGGGAATGTGTTCCCGAATAGTCAAATTTGTCGAGAACAAATTTTTAAAATGTCTGCTGTAAATTCTGTCGATAGAATGCCAGCAGAAATATAACAAATTTTACTAACAGAATATAATGATAGATTTATTGCAAAAACTGAGCAAAATCTGCTATGTAAATGATGTATTCCACATTTAAATGTTTACGTAATGACTGCAGATTCTACTCCATTTCTGTTGACAATCTGCTCTTAGATTATATCAGCAGGCTCTGTCTGCAAAACACGAGTTTAATGGAGAAACAGATGATATCGGATCTGTTGCGATATCTAAGCGAAGTCTGCTGCCAATCTATTGTCATACTGCGGGCAAATTGTTTACTGGGTTATTCTTAATAATTATACGAAAATTAAGTTTTATAACTTCTGGACAATATACTAGGTGCGCAACTAAGTTTCCGGGTTTTTTTGATCAATAAAAAATGGAAAATTTCAAGAGAAATACAAAAAATGGTTTATTCAAAGTATCGTCCCTCGCTAGCTATACATTTTCGCCATCTCTCTGGCAATACATGAATACCGCGACAATAAAACGACGCGTCTTTGGACCGAAACCATTCATCCAACCAATTTTGCACTTCTTCGAAATTGGTCAAGTGTAGCCCAGCCAAGCCATGCGCCATCGACCGGAACAAGTGATAATCGGAAGGCGCCAGGTCTGGCGAATACGGCGGGTGCGGTAGCAGATCCCATTTCAGCGTTTTGATGGTGTCCTGGACGATGGAACTGCGATGGCACGGAGCGTTGTCGTGCTGCAATATCACTCGTTCGTGTCTCGTGTCCCATTCTGGCCGTTTTTCGAGCAATGTATGGTTTAAATTGATCGTGAGTCATGTTTAATGCCTCCGCAAGTTGATCTTGTGTTTGCGTATCATCTTCATCCAATAACGCTTGCAGATCGGCGTCCTCAATTGTTTTTGGTCTTCCGGAGCGCTCCTTGTCCTCAGTGTCGAAATCGCCACTTCTGAAGCGTTTAAACCAATCTTCACAGGTAGTTTTCGATGGTGCATGTTCGCCGTAGGCCTCCTCAAGCAAACGACGTGCTTCAGCTGCATTTTTTTTCAAGTTAAAGCAGAAAAGCAAAGCTTCCCGCAAATGCTGTTTATTTGGCACAAAACTCGACATCTCCGTTGTTAGAAAAAATATTTTTGCGTTGCGATATGTGTTTATATAACGACTGGTTATTGTTAACAGATGTCCAAGCTATAACTTCAGACAACTTCAGACATGTAAGTCGAGTACATGTGTTATTGGTGCCATCTATGTGTGAAACCCGGGAACTTAGTTGCGCACCTAGTAAAAACGTATAGGGACGCCGCGTGCCACTCTTAGGCCCAGTTTCACAAGTGTCGGTTAAATTTTAATCTTAGATTAACTCACTCTTCGTCTGCTTCTAACGTCCCCCTTAGAAAGAGACGAAGAGTGAGTTAATCTAAGATTAAAAGTTAACCGACACTTGTGAAACTGTGCCTTAGCCGCTAAGGGCGCTAGAGAAATTGGAGACGCACCGAGCTGTCAGCTGTCACCGAGTACCGAGCATATTGTTAACGAGAAAAGCTGTGTACATAAACGTGAATATTTCGGAATTTTTTACTTTTCTCGTTAACGATATGCTCGGTACTCGGAGACAGCTCAGTGCGTCTCCAATTTCGTTAGCGCCCCTAGCGGCTAAGAGTGGCACGCGCCGTCCCCATACGCGATATTCACGATATATACAAATCCACAAGATCGAACACGAAAAATGCATTCCAACTGTACAATGCATTCCGACAAGGTACTATTGAAGACCAACAATGTTATAAAACTTGTATAAACTGCTAAAATTTAGATAGTTTGTAATATTAATTTTATGATTTATTATTATCCTAGACTGCGTCCAAAACCACGCTCTTAAAGGCTATTCTACAATTGCGTAAACGTGGTCGTAAGTAGTTGTAAGAGTGTTGTACGGCGTGGTTGTAAAGCGGTACTGCGGTTGTAAAGCGTGTTGTGGAAGATGGTTGAACTTCATCTTTCACGACTACGCCAGATGTGAACGTAAGAGTCAACCAATCAGAGTGCATTCGAAATACACACTGTACTCTGATTGGTTGCTTTAATCAAGTTTACAACGTATCGTTACTCTATTGTAGATTGATCCGTTGTACAAGATTCACGACTACTACTACTCCTACTCCTACAACCCTACGTTTTACGCAATTGTAGAATAGCCTTAACGCTCGAGCGTCGTTCTATCTTTGTTACTTACGGAAAGTTGAACAAGGACAAAGTACGCTCTTTGTTCTAAGATCGTGGTTCTGGAACGCAGCCCTAATATTTCGTAGATGTGTACATACATATATCTTTAGGACTCGATATTATTCAATTTTAACTTAAAATTGCAATTTTATTGTTGTCATCCAGGTTTGATTATCTATGTAAGTGATAATTGTAGAAAAAAATAATTTCGTGCTAATATGATATTATTGCGTCGTAAATAGGCATTCTTATTTATGAAACATAATAATAATGATCATGAACTTTATAAAATATTGCACTAGGCTAATTATTTAGATATTTATATTGGTGATCGAAAAATTTTTCTACCCACAATTGATGGTCTCTAATATAGCAAAGGTTTACATCTGAAATTTAATAATCTACATCTAATATACAGGGTGTCCCATTTTAAATAATGTATTTTAATATCTCTTCTGTAACTTGTCATAAACAAAAATGTTTCTGACAAAAGTTGCATACTTTGGAGGGGGCCACATGATGTGAAATTATGGACTTAACCTTGAGTGACCTTTTCAAGGTCAGGATCAAGTTTTTTAAATAAAACCCCCTATTTTTCATGTCATATTCTTGTCGAGACATTTTCAAAACTATAATAAACTATAATAAAGTTCTCTTTCCTTAAAAATTTCCTATTTTAAATTTTGTCATTTTTAACTCTCCGTCTGTATACGTGGTCTACGGCGTTCGAGCCAAAATAATATCTGCTCGTAATTTAAAACTTGCAAGCCTGCCAGGAAATATTAAATAAACAATGATTATCAAAATGACTATAAAATCGTCAACTACAATGTAGACAGATGTTTTGTAAATTTTTTCAAATTTTTCTAAATACTTTAAAGTAAGGAAAAATACGTCAAACGTGACAGATCTACAATTATTTTAAAAAGTTTGACTGCATTTTGTATTTTAGACGCAATTTAATCTTTAAAATTGCAAATGTGAAAATTAATATTATTATTTGATTTCTTTCATTATTCTATGTATAAAGGTATTCATATAAAGTCATCGAAAAGTGAATACCTTAGAAGATATTTCATATTTTATATTAAAAATGTCATGGCAAAATTTAAAATATCTCTGGAAATTCTTAACAAAAGATAGCTTTATTATAGTGTTTTGAAAACGTCTCGACAAGGGCTACAAGAATATGCAATAAAAAATAGGAGGTCCAATTTAAAAAATTCAAAGTAACCCTGACTTGACCTTAACGACTCCACCTAAGGTCAAACTGATAAGATCGGTAAATAGATCTTTTTAAACCCTACAACTTTTGTCTAAAACATTTTTTTATAAAACTTATATTTTTTGAGGTATTTAATTCGGGGTCCCGACCTTTTCCGGACACCCTGCATATTCTAGGAAGTTTTAAAAATCAGAGGACATCAAATATCAACGATTGGTCGGTTTCATTGATCGAAATCAATGGAAAATAGCTAAATAATATCAAACGGCCAATTTTGAGCTAATACCAGATGTTAGAAAAAAATATTTAATACATTCAATAATCGTATACAGACTTGTTTACGTTTCGTGCCTTACTTGGCCTTCTTCAGAACAATAAAAAAATATAAAGAAAAACGCATTACAATATATCGCATTATTCTACGAACAAAACGAATCAATTCGATCCAACGCCACAATTTACATTAATCCGGTCTCACCCAAGTAATTGGACAATTAGTCATATTGAAGTCAGAAGTATGTTGTCAATTAATCGTCAATCTACACGCAGAATCGGTCGTTTCCTTCGCTGCATGACACTTATGCGTCCATGAAACCCGTATAGATGTGAGATCCTTTGTCGCCAGACCATCTTAGTGGCAACTATATCAAAGTTAAAACTTACATAGGACCAAAACGAAAATTTGATTAAAAACGAGTTTAGCCTTAAAAACGGACTCACATAAGCGGTCGATGAAACAAGGAACAACCAAATCAGAATGCGTAATGTGGCGATCCCTCAATTTTCCAAGTTACTACAAAAAAGACCACTCACCACACCGATTGAACGTAGTCTCATTGCGAGGTACAATTCCGCGTGCCAATTTCAAAGAAACAAACCGGATGTTATTTTTACAAGAGCCGATAAAGGTAATGTCACGGTAGCATTAGACAAAAATGAATATATTCAAAAAATGGAAATGTTACTAAGTGACAAAGATACCTATGAAGTTGTCAAAAGAAATCCATCCGCCAAAATGGAAAGGGAACTAAATGCCTTGATTAAAAAGTGGCTACAGAAGGAATATATTTCTAAGAAACAATATTTTTTCCTACATTCCAGCGATTCTACACTTCCAAAAGCTTATGGTCTTCCAAAGATTCACAAAAAGAACGTTCCTTTTAGAATAATAGTCTCTTCTGTTAACACGGCTCTGTATAATCTTGCAGCTTTTCTGCAAGAAATTTTAGCTGATAGTTTACCAAAACCTAAGAGCCACGTCAACAACAGTTTTGAATTATGTACTGACCTATCGAAAATAAAAGTGCAGAAGTCGGAGGTTCTGATCTCACTGGACGCGGTATCATTATTTACAAATGTTCCATCTGAGTTGGTCGTGGAGGGTTTAAAAAAGAGATGGAAGTTTATAAAAACAAAAACAAGGTTATCTCGTGCTGAATTTATTACGGCAGTCAAATTTGTACTGGCTTCCACCTTTTTCACGTTTAACGGTGTCACCTATAAGCAGACATTTGGATCTCCAATGGGCTCCCCTTTATCCCCGACAGTGGCTGACATTGTTATGGAGGATTTGGAGGAAAGAGTTTTGGGCGCATTGGACATCCATCTATCGTTTTACAAGCGCTATGTGGATGATATTATTATGAAGATTCCTAAGGATAACGTTCAGGATGTTCTGGATCACTTTAACAGTTATCATGATAGACTTAAATTTACAATAGAGTACGAAAATAATGGCCGTCTTAGCTTTCTGGACTTGATGTTGATTGTAAGGGGAGACACGATTATAACAGATTGGTTCCACAAAGAAACTTTTTCTGGTAGGCTATTGTCCTTCCTTTCGAATCATCCTATTCAACACAAAATAGGAACAATCTACAGCCTAGTGGACAGATCAATCAGGTTATCACATCCCAGCTTTTATAATAAAAATTTAAATTTTGTCATCAATGTATTGCTTGGAAATGGATATCCCATCGATCTAATATTCTTGCATATTAATAAAAGTCTGAGGAAACTTCAGTCCATAAAGAATAATAATACGGGTAATGATTCCGAATGTGCACAGCAAACAAAAAGTTTTATTGTTATGCCGTATTTAAAACATACTTCGGAAATCATCGTCTCAGCAGTCGATAAATCTGAAAATTCTGTGGGATACCGCACTCTTAACAATCGTGGTAGCATCATTAAGGTCCATAAGGATAAGAACGCCCATTTTTCCAAGAATGACGTAATTTACAAAATCTGTTGTAAAAATTGTGATGCCTCTTACGTCGGTCAGACTAAGAGGCAATTACAAACCAGATTAAAAGAACATAAAAGCAATATAAGATTAGACGAGTCCAAACATTCTGTTGTATCAGAACATACCACAAAATTCAATCATTTATTTGACTGGGAAAATGCACGCATCTTAGAAATTGAGCATAATTACAAAAAGAGATTAACCGCAGAAATGATACATATTAAAGAACAAACTAATGGTATAAATTTAAATAAGGACACGGAACTACTAAACGATGCCTATTTTGATATCTTGAATCGGTTGTCTTAAACGTACTGTTAATAACAATGATCATTGGTTATTGTGCCCTTGCGATGCGGGTATTGTCTCAGTCGTCTGTTATCCTTCGCGACGAACACACGCTTTGTGAGACGATGGAAGGAATTCACCCTAGTTCCTTGTTTCATCGACCGCTTATGTGAGTCCGTTTTTAAGGCTAAACTCGTTTTTAATCAAATTTTCGTTTTGGTCCTATGTAAGTTTTAACTTTGATATAGTTGCCACTAAGATGGTCTGGCGACAAAGGATCTCACATCTATACGGGTTTCATGGACGCATAAGTGTCATGCAGCGAAGGAAACGACCGATTCTGCGTGTAGATTGACGATTAATTGACAACATACTTCTGACTTCAATATGACTAATTGTCCAATTACTTGGGTGAGACCGGATTAATGTAAATTGTGGCGTTGGATCGAATTGATTCGTTTTGTTCGTAGAATAATGCGATATATTGTAATGCGTTTTTCTTTATATTTTTTTATTGTTCTGAAGAAGGCCAAGTAAGGCACGAAACGTAAACAAGTCTGTATACGATTATTGAATGTATTAAATATTTTTTTCTAACATCTGGTATTAGCTCAAAATTGGCCGTTTGATATTATTTAGCTATTGCTTGTCGAGCGAAACTTTTGTTAATTTCAATGGAAAATAACTGCAATTTATATCTATCTTTATTATGAAAGAAACATTTTTATTAAATCGAAAGTACATTCGTAAATCGCCAACGATATAATAAACATTAGACGTTTATTTCATCGACTACAATTGGCAAATAATCATCGTGACGATTCGACCATTGGTTTTGGTCCGATTGATCGTCAAGACGTTAATAATAATCTTTGATACTTATATATATATTATATATATATATATATATATATATAAGCATCTCATTTTTAAATAATTTAAATTAAATTAAATTATTAAATTTATTGCGAAAAATATTACCTCAGCCAGGGTTCGAACCTGGTCCCTCATTCCGTGTAGGGCGTCGTACCAATTCGACCACTGAGGCATGTGGTAATATTTATCGCAATAACACACTAAACAATAATAAGATGGAGACACCGATATTTAAGTCTTGGTGTATAATTAAACCAAAAGTACATTCGTAATTCGCCAACGATATAATAAACATTAGACGTTCATTTCATCGACTACAATTGGCAAATATAATATATGATAAATAATTAAAAAATAAAATGATTAAAAAAAATAAATGAGCGTCTAATGTTTATTATATTTTATTTAATTATAGTTTATTAATTTAATTTAAATTATTTAAAAATGAGATGCTTATATATAGGGGAGACCGGGGCAATTCGTGACAATACGAAAAATTTCCCGCGCGGATAACTTCTACGCATTTGCTGGTAGAAACCTGTATTACAGACCATAGATGGGTCTAATGGTCCTCTATATTAGAACAAAATTCGGTGTACGTATCTACTATGTTTCGTTGTCAGTGGCGGAAAAAGTGTTTACCTCGTGTAAAAGTAAATTTTTGAATCCACGGATACCCACACAGAATTTAATATTTCATAGATATCTATTAAATATCCCCAATGTATATTCATGATATCCACGAGATATCTAATAGATATCCATTAAATATCCAGATGTCCGCCACACGAGATCTAATAGATATTCATTAAATATCCATGGAGAAATCCACTAGATATCCATTAAATATCCAGTGGATATTTATATAAATAATTGCACGTTTAGTGGATATTGATTAGATATTTGCGTGGATATTTATTCGATATTTTTTATTTTTATATATGTCCATTATATACAAATAGAACCCCATAAAGCACATAAACGTTGAATCAACATCTCAAAAATATTATTTCTCTAGATTTAAAAGAGGAGCCGGGTCCAAAGACCCGCGGATGTCGCGATTTTGCTTCGCCGGGGACCTGCTTATATTCGCTTCCAACAGAAATTTACTTACGAGTTGGTCTTACCATTATGCGCCGCTTAGCGGCGTCGTTACGAACTAGTAAATATCTGTGGTAGACATGTGGTAGATACTTGGTGAATATGGATATGTGGATGACACGTGGATATTTAATGGATATCCCTGGTGGCTATTTGAGATATATGGATATGTGGATAACGTGTGGAGAGAGAGATATCATACTATAATATAAAACCCGACTGTTTGTCTGTCTGTCCGCGAACTACTCATTCGTTAATAAACCGAATTTCAAAGACTTGTATATTTATATAGAAAGGGGGAAAATTCTACCCCCTTTATGTAGGGGTAGAATTTTCCGGTGATTGCCATGTTGTGTATAATTTTTCGTTACCGATCTTTTTGGAAACCGATTCAGAAACCCAATTTTTCGGGAAATAATTGACCGAATCTTAAAGAATTATATATGAAATAGGGGTAGAAAAAGAACTAAAGAATGTAATAGAATTAGAAAAATTGCTAATAATAAAGGGGTTTCCGATTTCTGTTTAAAAAAATGTACGTGATTGCTCCAATTTCCGCAAATTTTGAAATATCAAGCTGCATTTTTTTATGGATAATTTTTTGTTGCCGATTTTTTGAAAACCGGTTTCAAAATTTTTCAAATTTTTCGAGAAATAATAAGTATTAATGGACCGATTTTCTTGAAACCAGTGCCAAAATTTTTTTAATTTTTGGAGGATATGTTTAATTTTTCATTAATGGATAATTTTTTAGAGGATGAAAGCGCGCGAAGCGCAGGCGAAAAAAAGAATAAATGAATTGATATTAAAACAGAAAGGCAGCAAATGTAAAACTAAACCCGGTAGAATTTTTAAACAAAATAGAAAAAAGAAGGAACAGAAAGAAAATAAAATGAAAGAAAGTCAATAATGGGGGGTCAGCGGAAAGTGAAAACGCGCGAGGCGCGAGCAAAAATAAAATTTAAAGACTTCAATATAGGGGATTACATTTTTGAAATATTTGACAATATGCTAATCTGCATCTATAATATTATCTATTATTTATTATTTATTAAAAAAGAATTCGAAGATGTAGATTACAGTTTGAGGAGAAAGAATATCAAATTTGGTGCTCATAATTAATGGGTGAGTTTGGGGAGAGGAGAATAGATTTTGAGTCCGCGCTTCGCGCGGGCTCAAAATCTAGTTTAATAAATATCTTTGGTAGCTATTTTGTGGATATGGATATGTGGATAACACGTGGATATCTAATGGATATCCCTGGTGGCTATTTGAGAGATATGGATATGTGGATGACACGTGGATATTTAATGGATATCCCTGGTGGCTATTTGAGAGATATGGATATGTGGATGACACGTGGATATTTAATGGATATCTCTGGTGGCCATTTGAGAGATGTGGATATTTTTACATTTAATAGATATCTATTAAATATCCACCATAGATATGGACGTTATATGGTGTGACGTTGCAGTTTCGCTGCATCGTTGCAGCGCCCCGCCGCCGTCACAAGGCGCGGGTTTCGCGACCTTTTTCACGCCCGAGGACGGTTCAACGAATCGATGCGAGATCTCCAGGGGCATATTATAATTGCGTTACGATATTCTGATCCTTTTTGTTATATTTTGTATTATTGCGTGGCGCCTCACCGAGCCGAGACCCGGAGTTTCCTGAGAGGATACAGAGAAAGCGGAAGCGGAGTCGACGAAAAGGATAAAGGCGAGAGATCGGACGACGGAAAGCGGATCGAAGCGACTCGCGGACCGCCGAGAGCGACGGAGCGCAGGAAAACACGCGCGCGGCGCGTGACCCAGCGGCAGGCGGACCCATAATGGCAGGGCCCCGGGGAGCCGGGGCTAAATCAGCTCACCTGCCCTCCTCACACTGCTGACCGGATTCCGGGATGGATGGCCACCATTCCCGAACCGAAAAGGAGGAACGCGGAGGCAGACACGTCCCGTCCGCCGCCGGGAAGAATCCCGGAAAATTTGCCGTGCGAGCGAAGGGCCGTTTAGCGCCCTGGCGGAAAGCCGTAATTCACGGCCCTACGCACGAATCCGCCGCGAGCCTGCGAGCTCACCCCTCATTGGTCCGCGCTCCAACGTCGCGGGGCCGCGTACGCCCGGGGTGGGGTGCGCTATCGATTCCGCCATCGAGCGAAATTTCGGGAGCATTCTTGGATCGTCCTCGCCAATCGACACACGTAAAATCTAAGTCGCGATAATTTTGTGTTCCGCACTTCGTCGTTTCGTACGTTGGAGCTTGTCGAACTTCTCGCAGCTACTCTTCCGACCCTTGGGACGACGGCGAAGATCCTCGAGAGAGAATCAGCCTACGGTGAGGTTGCCTCGGTAATATTCGATGTAAAGCCACGACACCGCTCCCCGGGTCGCGCTCTCGCTCGGGAATACTCGCGATAATTAGCGTATTCGCCGACAAGGCGTATTTGGCGATCGATAGCGAGAGCGAGGGGCACCGGAATGGTCTCGTGGCCTTGGGATCGCGATCGAAGTCTACGGACTCCTGGAGATCGCGGTAGGCGCGTCAATGACGACATTCGATATCGCGAATACGCCATTTCTCGCGCCCTTCGCGGTCACGACCGCGTGTCTCGTTGTGCGTAGTACTTCGCCCGGTCGAATCTTAGATTCTGCACGCGATATTCATGGCATCAGACGGTTATTCGCGTTGGTTTAATTGCGTTACTTACGATTCGCGTTCGGACATTTAGATTATCCTCGCGATATCGGCTGCGTTGAGATATTATTCGCGTTAGGATGCTGTTCGCCTTAAGATGCCATTCGCGTTGACCTAATATTGCGTCTCGTTATTACTCGCGATAATTCCGTAATCTTTCTCGCGTTAATTCGAGTATTTCGCGTTACGCCGAGGGTCTCGGCGCATCATTTTTCGCGTTGGACGATCGCTGACGATCGCGTGTGCTGCGTTCGATCAGAATCACTTGCGTTAATCTCAGTTTCCTGCGTTAGGATAAATCGGTAATTTCGCGTTAGTTATAGTATTGCTCGCGGTAATTCCGCATATTTCTTCGCGTTAGTTTAGTTTTTCGCGTTATGTCAAGCGCCCCGGCGCCTTATTATTCGCGTTAGGATGTCCTTGGCGATATCACATGTTGCGTTCATTCCTTCTTGCGTTGGGACGCTACTCGCGTCACGTCTATTCTCTGCGTTAGATTAGGATTATTACTTGCGTTAGATTAATATTATTACTTGCGGTAGATTAAGATTATTACTCGCGTTAGATTAAGATTATTTGGCGACAGAATCCCCGCACGGGTTTGGACCTTGCGCTCACGCGCTCCGCGCGTGACGCACTACCATTTCGCGGCATTTCACGCTATTATTTCGCGTTTATTCCAGTTACGTCGTATTCGGTCGTAATTTTTCCGATACTCTATACTATTTGTCCGCGTAATATTCTACTATTATCTGCGAAATTCTATGATCTCGATGATTTTGTAAGTTTAGTTCTCTTCTCGCGTTATCTTGCTTACTAACGGCGCCTTCCGCGCGTTTACTGAGTTAACGTAATTTTTCGTTTATTTCTGGCGTCCGCGTTATCATATTTGGTTATTAAAAATCTGACGCCCGCGTTATCAACCACCTATTTGTTTTGGTTCGATTAGAGGAAGCCGAATTGGCATTTACTGTTCATCCGAGGATTATTACAGAATAAATGTTATCCTTTATTTGTTAATTGCTTGAGTTACGACATCATTTATTAGGCGTCACCCCGCCGAATACCGCGCTGCCCTTCATCAACCCCGCCCTGCTATTAGGTCGAGCTAGCCATTCCCTCGCACACCGACTTATTTCGTTTTGCGTCTCGTTTTTGGTTTCTCGCGATTTCGCGGACGCGAATTTACGCGTCTGGCGCCCAACATTAGAATCGTTTCGTGGAGTGTCGGAGGTGCGAGAGAATCACCGGAGAGGTCTACCATCCTGCTCTCCTTTCCCCTTTTGATCTGGCACACGTCCCGGACCGCTCCGGGAGTGAAAAAGTCGTGACAATGGATATGTAGATATCCAATGGATATCTATTAAATATTATGTTCTGTGTGGGTATTTTGTATTCAATACAAAGCAATTGCTTCCAGATTTGAAACGGTAAGTTTTACTTGTTCACCTGGCATTTACACACACATGTGTAACGCAGGTTGCATGCATTTATTTCTTGTCTGGGTTTTTCGGACCACGAAAGATAAAAAGTGACGCTGGGGCATTTCGTGACATGACCGCCTGGGGTAATTCGTGACACATTGCGTGAACAATCCTGGGAAAACGATGACGATATATGACATCCCTTCGATCGTCACCGATTCTTTGCCTTTAGCCACAACAAGTACAAACATCAGAGCCGGATTCAAAGCAGCAGGAATCTTTCCTTTCAATCCCTGACGTTTTTGGTGAAATCGATTTTTCATCCGGTCAAGTCACTGATCGAGCATGGAATGGAGATGACCAACCACAAGCCAGGTACCTCAACTGAAAATGATGTGTCAAGGGCCTCAAACACAAATGAAAGCGACGATGACATCCCCCTCGCTCAGGTCCTTCAATCCCTTCGATCGTTTCCAAAAGCGGGCGAAAGGAAAGTCACGACAAGAGGAACGAAAACGAAAGAGAAGTGCAATTTTGACTGACGCTAATGAACTCGATGCACTTGTTGACGAAAATGACGAAAGAGTACAAAATAAAAAAAGAATATAAGGATCAAGCCCCCCAAGAAACAGCCAGCTTGCAGAGGACGTGGACGCCCGAGAAAGGTCGTTACTCGCAGTTCGGAAGACGACGAAAGCGAAGCCTAACAATTTTTTGCCCTTCCTATTCCATTTAATGTACAATTTGATTAATAAAAACCTTTTTTGAGTGAGTAAGTGTACGTTTTGATATAAATCATGAAAATAGGACGAATTCGGATATTGAAACCCGTTGAAAGAAGAATTGTCACGAATTGCCCCGTGCCTTGTCACGATTTACCCCGGTATTGGGGCAATTCGTGACACGAGACAAAGTGAGGCATTTCGTGTTCTACTTTAAAAGTAATGTGATAAAAAGACACAAATAAATATTTTTTGAAAACTAGAAGGTTGCACGATAAAAAAACCGACTAAAACGTATTTTTATCTCAAATACTTACCTCAGAAAAAATTCAAAACCAAAAAATGTCACGATTTGCCCCGGTCTCCCCTATATATATATATATATATATATATATATATATATATATATATATATATTATATATATATAAGTATCAAAGATTATTAACGTCTTGACGATCAATCGGACCAAAACCAATGGTCGAACGTCACGATGATTATTTTCCAATTGTAGTCAATGAAATAAACGTCTAAAAATTTTTATATTTTATTACGTGTTATTTATTTAACGGTGCGGTCTCGCTTCGCGTATACTTGGCGCGAGACACTACCGTGTCTCTTGATAATTATGTGCTTCTTATGTGTTATTATAATTACGTCTCCTTACTTTTTTTTAATCGTTTTTAACAGCTTTAATATTATTAATATATTATTAATATTAATATTTGATTTTTAAGTCTCTATATTAAGTATTTATTAATCTTTTCAAATAATAAATTTTTATATAATATTGATATTAATATACAGGGTTTTGTACCATTTTAACTGCTCCAGGCAAATCTCGAAAAATATGGAAGATACGAAAAAACGTTTCAGACAAAACTTATTTGATTTGAAGGGGGACACACGATTCCGAGTCACATCGTAAATGTCGTTTTCAATAAATTTTAAAGGTGACTAATTTCTTAAATGAAACTTGATTTTTTCCTTGAGATAAAAGTTATAGATCACGTCGACACGTTTTCAAAACACTATAATAAAGTTCTCTTTTGTTAAGAATTTCCTGATATTTTAAAGGAGAAGGTCAATAAGGGCTTTTTTGGCTCCCTTAGAATTAAAAAAAAAAACAATTTTTTGTATTGTATATAATCACTAGGAATCTCAAAAATAACCATTAGATGAGAAAAAACTCAATTCTTAAATCAAAAATTAACAATTAGTCAAGATTTATCACTATAGTACCTAAGCACTTTTCATGACTAATAAAATATTTTCGCTCATTATATTGCTCTGCTATCTTATATTAAAGTCATTTTAGACTACAATATGTATCCCCAAGATGAAGGTGAAGGTGAATACACCTCATGGTAGAAGAACATTTTTTTACTATTTAATGTATCCTATATATTAATGACATTTTTTTACTAGACATTTTTTTACTTTGATGAGAATCTCACAGACACGAATCAATTTTTTCGTTACCTTCAAGAGTAGAGTTGTTAAAAAAAAATATTCATACATAATATTCTTAATCTTTACAGAGATGTTATGTTATTGTTTAATTGTTTCATTGTAGTCAATATTTCAATAATTGAAGTTTAATTCTGACCATGTCAAAAATTGATTCAAGTCCTTTAAAGTCTCGATAAAAAATCTGTTAGCTTGCATAAAAGTTGCTTTTTCTATGAATATATTGTTTCAATGCTGGAGTAGCATTAAAGCGTCTTGGATTTTTCGGATAATTGCAAATAAAAAAACTTTTATGTGAGCTTACAGATTTTTTTATACAGACTTTTAACTTTTTAGAACTCAGAAGATCATTTAAATTGTCTGTTCTTTTTTACATGGTCACAATTGAACAACTTCAATTATTGAAATATTGATTCTAATAAAACAATTAAATAATAATATAAGATCTCTGTAAAGATTAAGAATATTATGGATATTTTTTTAAATAGCTCTATTTGAAGGTGCCAAAAAAAAATTGATTCGTGTCCGTGAGTTTTTTTTACTAAACCAGGATTTAGTAAAAAAATGTCATTAATATATAGGACACACCAAATAGTAAAAAATAATTTTTTTACCATGAGCTGTATTCACCTTTACCTTGGGGATACAATCAGCCTAAAATGATATTAATATGATAGCATAGAGCAGTGTAATGAGCGAAAATATTTTATTAGTCATG
>NW_027250409.1:5000-21682 GCF_030848795.1 Temnothorax nylanderi | reverse complement strand
CGCTCAAACCAATCCCCACACACTCTGCTCGCCACACTCTTCGTCAGCGCTCAGATCGCAGCGTAAAGGCCAAATTCACTTTCGAATTAATTATGATTTCCAAGGATCAACCCCGTAATCGCCACGCTTTCGGCAGCAAGGTTATCTGCTCCCACACTCTTCGTCAGCGCTCAGAACCATTGCCGGCCCATTTGTCACGACAACTGCGAGTCGAATCTTAAAAGTGATCGATTAAGAATTTAACACGAGATCGATTCCCAGATTTGGAGCTTTTCCTTTTCAAACTTATCTTACCTTTATTCTTAAAATTAGTACAAGTTTGTGAGGCGCAGTCTTATATATCATACATGACTAAGTCCAAGATTGAGTTTAGGAATTGATGAGATTTAGGAAAATGATTTAGATCTAATACTATGTGGCTGCGCAATTGAATGCTAGAGCCGAAGAATGGCTGAGCATTAAATGCTCTAGCCGAAGAAATGGCTGAGCATTGAATGCTAGAGCCGAGGTATGTGAAGTTCAGGACTATCTGGAAGGAGCCGAAGCTCGGAACTATCTGTTTCCCCCGGCGTTTTTCCGCCCTATTTATACCCGAAAAGACCGGAATCTCCCCGCGAGATTCCCGCCATTTCCATCGCGTCTTAAGGGGGAGGTTTTCTAGAAGCTTCTAGAACATTCTAGAACGTAGTTTTGGGCCCCATCTGGCCCCCAGCCCTCCAGGGGTCGTCCGATAAGATAAACATTTACAGAAACTGAGCGTTCGCTCTCGGAATTCCGAGCCTAGCGTGCGTCGTTTAACGTTCAAAACTTCTAACGTGCGTCTTCGAAAATTAAAATTTCCGTACGTAACAATATAACATATCTATATAATAGTAATATGAATGTAGATATATATATATATATATTTATATATATACACACACCATATATTATTATCATACATATATATATATAATATGAATGTACATATATATTATGTGTGTGTGTGTATACATAGACACATTACTAGTATCGAGAACCAACTCAAGTTCCTTGTATAACCTAGAGAACTAGCAGCGACCGTAGAGACTGCCGTGTGCTTGTTAGAACTCTCCGCTCCGCTCCGCGCGTAGCTAGTAGCTCTTGTTGCAAATACTCAAATAAATTGAGATATTTCAAAAATTCATAAGAACATTTTTTTTAGATATTTGTCTGCTCTACAACTTTGATCTCTACAAAAATTTCGAATTCATCGTTTTGTGGAGAAAAACGAATTTGTTTATAAATGTTAATAAAAACATACTTAGGGATAGCGGAAAATGGCGGAATTTGAATATGTTGTTCATTATATTTTTCTGAACACAATGACGTAATAAAACCTTGTGTTGCAATTTTTTTCTAGGTCTAATCGTATTTTGACTGGACTACTACAGAACATGGTGCATCGGGATATGTGGCGATTCTGTAGAAGAATCATTATTAGTCGAAGATGATGTGCATCGGTATAATGTGCGATTCTGTAGAAGGATCATTATTAGTTGAAGATGGCCCATCATCTGGAAATTTGCAGTGCATATACATTTATATATATACAGCATTAATATTGTACTTTCATTCATATTATCTTTAGATATTTATGTAACCAGATAGGAAACTGGCAAATATTGGACAATAATTGCGCAGCATTCACAATTTTATCCAAATTTTGTCACATAATATTACACATCTTTTACTATCGGGTACATTTTTTTAAAAGTGTACATACATGCATTGTACATAAAATATGTCTTCCATTTTTCAGAATATTCATACTCTACATAAACACATTAACATTATTATCACATTCACATTCATGCTGATTTATTCAAACACAATGTACGTTTACATGTCGCTTGATATTGTACAAATAAATTTTTTCGCACAATAATTTATATCTGAGTTGTTACACAATAAATTATACCTAATTCATTACTTATTCAGCAACTTATAATTTGTATGAATCGTATAAATAAAATAAGACATAAATAAAGCACTTTTTTTGTTTCAGAATTGCAAAATCATGAGGTGGTATTCGATAACTACGTGGATTGTGTACCTCAAGTTGATTCTAATTATAATTTGTACGTATAGATGCTGATTAACAAATATTAACCAACAAAATTTATCTTTTTAGACATTACTAACATATCATTTTCACTCATATACAAGATAAATTTTTAATCTTTACATATATTTTAAAATTTTTCTTAAAATAATAGCATTATTTTTAATTCTAATAGAATCAGGTCCATAATGATAGCAAACTCTTGTTGCTCAAATATTCGTTGTATAATTTTTCAATATATTTCAATGAAATCACTAATATCCTATGTAATAAATATTTCATAACTTTGAATCTGCAATCTATTGAACACCACGTTCACGAGCAGAATTGTTTCCGTTTCACACAAAATTTCGATTATTGTTAAAGTTTTTAAATGAATGTAAACGAGTGTCCATAATATCGCCTTCTCTTCTATTACATGCAGCTTATGTAAAATATTGAAATACTAATGATATAACATTTTGTATAATTTTCAGAGCCACTGGAGAAAATATATTTACCATCTGCTACAAACATTGTCTGCGGATAGATTGCCACTTTCAACAACGGTTCTAATTCTAATTCTAAGATGGTGAGTATGTAATTTTTGTTTTAAATTATATTTAATAATTGGATTTATATAGTATATACAACACAGTATATACATACACAGTAATATAACGTACATTTAAGCTTGAATTATATATTTTTGTAATAAAATTAAGTTAAAGTTGATAATTCATAACAAAATTAAAATCGAAAGAGGCCTACCGACGGTCATAGCAAGAACTTGGTGCTGAAATGTGTCTTGTGTACGCGCGCGCGCGTATTGTATAATCCAAACATTCTTTAAAAAATCATATATTTTTACATAATTATAAATTTAAAATTTTTTTCAGAAAACTTTAAAAGTACATTATTACGAAAATATAACCTTTGAATCGCGATAGACGACATTAAGAAGATTAAAAAAGCGTAAAGCTTATCGCAGATAAATTGTCAATTGATATTATTGACAAAAAAAAGGAAAACATGGATACGACAAAGATTTTCCATTGAAAAATCAAACCGATTGGATACTTTAGAAGATAAGCTACAAGTGATGAAGGTTATCGAAATGAACTGGTAGGTCAACGTTTATATTACTGTGGAAAAAATATATATTTATAAATATTTTTTTACTGAAAATCTAAATCGATAACGGTCTCTTTATTTTAGAAGATCGTACACCCACGGTAATCGATTCTGTCCCTCTGACAATTTTCCAAACTGAGAAGTCGCTATTTTTTACATACAGTTCATGATTAACGTAACGAGCATAAGCTCGAGTCGTTACTTTAATCATGAACTGCAAGTATGTAGAAGATAATGGTGACTTCTCAGTTTGGAAAATTGTCTAGGGACAGAATCGACTTACCGTGGTATGTACACTAACATACTGTTATAAAATATATTGTGATTGACAGTTATATTTCTTATTTATATAATTACACATATTAATGCAAATTGGAATTTATTTTAGATTAAACAATTGTGTCGCGCAGGGAGTGGCAATATAGAACCTTTTTGCATTCAGTTAATGAGACTCATATTTCCGAATGACTAGCTACAAAATATAGTTGGCTTGGAACCAAAAGAAAAGAAATTTTTTCAACTTTGCATATATGCAAAGTTATTATGAGTAAGTTCAATATTTAAAAGCAATCTTCATTGTTTTATTATTGTATGTTAAATCTGTAACTCATGACTTATACAATATTTTTGTAATATTATAATATGTATAACATTTGTTACAATACTATAACCATATTACTTTAAATTGTCAAGAAATTTTACAGAGTATACAAATATCTTATTTTTAGGTGTGATTCGAAATTCACATTCAGATGTTTCCGACGATCAAATTGGCAGCGCCAATTAAAATATGGTTAGCCCATGCTCCTGAGCGTTCAACAGACAAAAGATAAACAATAACCAAGAAGATAACCAAGAAGATAACCAAGAAAGAGAACAGAGAAGAGAACCGAGAAGAAAATCAAGATGAAGAAAATTGATCCTGAAAGGAAAAAATACCAGATTTGTATCAGTGGGATCATTGCAATATGGGATACTGCAATAGCCGCACCAAAGACAATATATAGCAATGAAGGCTAATGAAATACATTTAAAGAAAGAAAATGTTTTTATATAACGTTCTTATATATAAAATAAATCTATTTGTTAATTTGCATATTAGAGTCCTTTAATCTAACCTTTAAATAAAATTCCATGATACTTGAAAATTTATTGGGTTAGATTAGGTACACGTAGTTTTGAATAAAATTACACATTCTCGTGAAATTTTATTGAAAGATATACATGGAGGCAGAAATGCCTCATACGAAGTTGCACGCATAGAGAGCTATTTAGTGTGTGTTCCATCTCTTTTGTAATGCTCGATATTATGCATTGTAAAAAAAGGCCGGACACGCGTACCGAGTATACTCCAATTTTCTGTGCAACTTTGAGTGAGAAGGCATTCTTCTTTCCCGCGTGTATGTACGCGTACCTAACCTAATCCACACATATGAGCACGGCGCACGCAATGATGCGTAAATGTATGCGTGTATACATGAGCTACTGCGCCTTAACCGTTCCCATCCTCATGCGCATACTGCGAGATATCCTCAGGATTTACTATTGATCAAATCACGCGGGACATAGGAACTTGCCAGCATTTCCCATAGTATATCGCAGTCGGGATCTCGTAAATTCCCAGGATATACGGAACTTACTGTTGCGATATCCTCAGTATAAGCTCAGGATGTCCCTGTGCTGTATGGGTAGTTGCGGCAGCTTTTACGCAGGCAACCATATCCATCGTGTAGAGGAAAAATTTAGCTTCAATTTGTGTAAAAATTGTCTCGATACACGATGAACGTTGATAATTAACAAAAAAGAACCTTTTTGCATCTGCTGCCAGGAGGTTGCGGCAGACTGAGAGGTGGGAACCGATTTTTTTCAAGTTTTTTAGAATCACTCTCTTTCAGATGACGCTTCATTTACTTCGCAACAAATGAACGAAGTTGTCTTAAAAAATTTAATAATACAGCTCTAATTGAGGGTACTTGCGGCAAGATTTTGCTAGGCACACCGGCCGCGATGTATGACCTGATATGTAATCTTCCATTAAAAATCGCATTTCGATAAAAAACAGATAAACGGATAAATCACGCGGCCGGATCCCGTACTATATTACTACGTTTACGCGAGCGTTACTTTCTGTAGTAACTTTCGATAATTCCTTCGCGTAAAGGAAATTTTGTAGTAACTACGATAATTTACTCTGCGTAAACGAGTAAATTATTGTAAGTTACTACAAAAGTAACGCTCGCGTAAACGTAGTACATGCGGTAAATACGTTGCGCATAGATGAGAATAATAAGAAATCGTGTTATTAAATAAAAATTATATGTAAAAAGAAAAATGCGTAAGATAGTTGATATATTAGAAAAGTATGTACTACGATATACTGTATTTGATTCACAAGTTTTTAACTTGCCTGTACATCACCTCGGACTCGTCCGATCGAAGCGGTGATTCAAGCTGGTGTCACCTATGGATCGTCGGTTCATTACAGTTGCGGTCGGTAACTCATCTCCTATGGTAAAAATTGGTGCATCCATTAAGATTCACCCGTATACACATATATACATAAAGGTACATGTTTTAACGCTGTTATATATATTATTTATCATAATATAGAATATTAAGAAATGTTAAAAAATGTACAGAATAAATACGGAACGCATATCTTATTTTATTTTAAAAATTTATTGAAGCAAAAAACATTTAGTCCTTAAACAGTTTATACGAATTATTTATTTAAATTGTTTGTTATTATCTGATCATTTTTTGATAGTAATGAACTTGTCAATGACAAAAAAATCTTCTATAGGGAGGCCATCGTCTAATCTGTCCCACGCGTTCACAAGAGCATGATTTTTTATAATCAACTATATCTTAATCTTGTTAAAGGCTTCCTGCCTTTAAAGTCGTCAGATCTCGACGAGTTTGTCGCCTGCAATTCTCCGAATTTTCTGTAAATAAAAAATTGGAAGCAAATGGTACACGGAAAAAAATATTCCGTCGTGCAACCGAATTTCGTTGTGGCAACCGAAATTTTCTGTTCCCTGGGAACCAGACGAAAACTCGGTTGTAGCAACAGAAAAATTCTTCTGGAAGATTTCCGTTGCTGAGACAATTGTACTCGGTTATCTCAACCGAGTTTTAATGCTGCTACTGATAAAAGTCTCGTTCATTGCAACAATATTTCGGTTTGTAATGTCGAATGTTTTGATAGTGGAAGCGAACTCTCTGCTATTCTAACTATTCATTCTCGTATATAGGAACCATAATGGCGGTTCGTGCTACTGAGTTATTTGGTTGTTAGAAATATGGTTTCCGTCATCTGCATGCAGAAAATTTTTCTCGAAGATACAAGTATACTTATGGCAAAAACATAAGTTGCTGTATAGGGCTGTGGCGGTCAGCTGTCCGCCACGAGCGAACTTGAGAACGCTGTAGAGACCCTGCCGAGCTGCCCTAGATATAGGGGTCGATGTTGAATCTTAATTACGCGAAAGTATACCGGCGATGAGCCGCGTAGCGGGCGCGAGCCGAACCCTCTCGCCGCGCGAGCCCGCGTTGCCGCTCGCGCCGCGAATTTTCGGTTCCCACAACCGAAAGCATTTGTTAATGTGAACAGTCTTTCAGTTAGTGTAACAAAACTTTATGTTACTGCAACTGAATCTGTACCAACTGAATATTTCTGGTTGCTACAACCGAGTTGTTTTTCCGTGTATATATAATAATATTTTACGTAATAGTTATGAATATGTATACATATAGTTATTCCTCATAATTTATATTAATGTACAAAACTTACTTATAAATATCCATAGGTCATGGTTATCTGTAAATTTATATTTAATGTCTTATGGTATCGTTCTATTAAATGATTTAGTCCGTTTAAGCTTCCGATACATTGAAAATCGGGTTGGTGCTACTCGTTTAAATCCAAAAACGGTCGTAATAGCGAAAATAACGTTGGAATCGACGTCTCATATAATATAGCGACATGTCTGATTTAATATTATGAAAAGCTGTCACAATATCTTTTTCAGATAATAACGCCAAAGCCATTAGGTTGTAAGTATTTCCTCTGATTGCTTCGAACTTGCTCTCTTTTGACGTAGAACTACGTCTTTGTCGACAGTAAGGAGGGGTATAAGGGGGGGGGGTAAATCTAGGCACAGCCTGCAACGAATGCAACGAAATATGTCACACTTTGAACGTTTGTATCTTCGAAACTAATAATCGTAGAGTAATCATTGACATCTCATTTTAAAGCTTAAGAAGTCCCATTTATGATAATCCAGCCTGAACTCTCTATTTCTTCTCGTTTAGATATAGTAGCGTTAGAAAGTTTAGCTAAATTTCTCGTAGATGCAACGAAAACATGTCACACTTTGAACGTTTATATCTTCGAAACTAATAATCGTAGACTAATAATGACATCTCATTTTAAAGCTTAAGAAGTCCCATTTATGATAAAACAAGACCGAACTCTCTATTTATAACCGATTTTCTTGAAATGGGAATTATTATAAGAGATTTTTCTCGAAAAATAGTAAAGGAAAAATATACTTTATTATATAGTTTTTGAAAGCTCTCAATGTAAGCTAAATGTTTTCGCAATTTAATAAATAAATAAATGAATGAATAAATGGATGAATGGATTTAATAAATAAATAAATAAATGAATTAATAAATGGGTGAATGGATGAATGGATGAATGGGTGAATGGATTTATAAATAAATAAATAAATGAATGAATGAATGAATAAATGAATGGATGAATGAATGAATGGATGAATGGGTGAATGGATGAATGGGTGAATGGATGAATGGATTTAATAATACATGAATGAATGGATGAAGGGATAATGGATGAATGGATGAATGGATGAATGAATGAATGAATAAATGAATGGATGAATGGATGAATGGATGAATGGGTAATGGATGAATGGATTTAATAATAAATGAATGAATGATGAATGGATGAATGGATGAATGGATGAATGGATGAATGGATATGGAATGATGAATGGATGAATGGATGAATGGATAAATGGATGAATGGATAAATGGATGAATGGATAAATGGATGAATGAATGAATGAATAAATGAAATGGATGAATGGATGAATGGATGAATGGGTGAATGGATGAATGGGTGAATGGATGAATGGATTTAATAAATAAATGAATGAATGCATTGCCTATATCGCCCTTGTCACACTTTGAACGTCACACTTTGAACGTTTGTATCTTTGAAACTAATAATCGTAGAATAATAAATAATATCTCATTTTAAAGCTTAAGAAGTCCCATTTATGATAAGACAAGTCGGAACCCTTTATTTCTTACCTCTTCGATACAGCAGCGTTAGAAAGTTTAACTAAAATTTTTGTCGATGCAACGAAAATATGTTATACTTTGAACGTTTGTATCTTCGAACTAATAATCGTAGAATAATAAATAATATCTCATTTAAAGCTTAAGAAGTCCCATTTATGATAAGATAAGTCGGAACCCTTTATTTCTTACCTCTTCGATACAGCAGCGTTAGAAACCACCACACACACCACACACACACACACCACACACAACACACATATACACACCACACACCAGGGTTGGCATGTTTTAAACAATTTGTTTAAAACTGTCTGATTAAAACTGATTTAAAAACAGTGGACACTGTTTAAACATTTTTGTTTTAAACAGTTTTAAACTACTGTTTAAAACTGTTTAAAAACACTGCAATTAAAAACGTGATTATTTAGAAAAATTGCAAAAAAAAACAAAAACTAAACTTTTATTTAGTTTTTTATCTATATTATTTATGTAGCATATAAATATAAAAATATATATACTAAAATAAAAATTAAAAATGATAAGATGGGTATTATTCTATTATTTTAGCAGAATATTTATTTTTAGATATTAAATAACAGTCATCGCAATAAAGACTACTTAACTTAGTAGATATTAAATGACTTTACATTTTAGCAGTTTAAAATAATAGTACATAGCAGGTATATTTTAAGCATTTTAAAGTAATAGTGTATAGCAGGTAGCAGGTCAGTAGTACGTAGTTGTAGTTATTGATAGTTAATATATTCAATAAATCTTTATTTCACTCCCCTTCCGGGGTTGGAAAGGCGTTTTTTTCAGTAAAAACGTTCCCAAAAACCTTTACAATTTCTGCTATACAAATAAAATCATATACAGTATACATTCAATCATTAATCATATACATTTTATATCTATAATATAATTTTTCTTATTTCTTCTTTCCCCGACCTGGTCATTGAGCGACCTCACATCTCATTTCCCTTCCCTTCGGCACCCTTCTGGTCATCTCTTTCAGCTTCCTTTAATTCCGCACCCCTCTGACTTCCTCCTTTCTGTCACTTGCTCTTCCCTTTTCTTTCCGGCTCTCTCCCTCCTCTTGTTCGACGCCTTCCTTCTTTCTTATTCTACGTTCACTCTGCAAATAACTGTATTAAAGATTATTCTTACATTCTTACAATCTTACCTCCTTTTCCCCTTCCTCTCCCTTAATGCTTCTCTCTTTATCTCCCTTCATCTCTCCTTTCCATCCTAAATTTCTCCTATTCTTTTTTCTTCCTATCTGCTTCGTCCTCGTCCGTATCCATAAGGAGATTCTCCTCCATCCTTTTCGCTCTTTCTTCCTCCGCGGTTCTCTTTGGCCTCCCGCTTTCCTTTCCTCTCCTCTCTTTTCTCCTTTTTTTCTCCTCTCTTTCTCTTACCCCCGTTTCCACCGACTTGTCCTCGTCCATTTTCACCCTCAATCCGCTCTCTTCCTTTCTCTTTGCATCCAATACCTTCCGCTTATCCTCTTTAACAAAAATCATCAGTATTATTCTCTAATCTTTCTGACTAACTTGCCGCTGTATTAGCCTGCCTTCTTCTTCTCTCCAGCTCTGCCATCCATTTCTCTCCCTCTCCTTTACTATTCAGTATCCTTATGATCTTCTCGCCAATTCCTTCTGGCTTCTCCTCCTCCTCTCCTCTTGGTGCACCGCTCTAACACATGCTCCCATGTCTCTGGTTCTGCATCACATATTTTACAGCTTCTTTTCTCTATTGGTTCCCAATATCTTCCACCTCTCATCTCATTACGTAGCCTAAATCTCGCTATCCTGATCATGGACTTCTCTTTCCCTTTTTTCTCTAGGTATTCTGGCCTTCTGATTTCTGCTATCTCCCTGTACCACCTGTTATATCTAGACTCTCTTACTCTTTCATCTCTCTCTTGACTCTGAATGTCTTTGTCTCTTCTTGTTATCTCCTCTATACTGCTCCAGCCATTTCCTCTTTTCCTTTCTATCTCCTCAGTTGCGTATCCTCTTTTTTTATAGAAGCTCCTTCTCTCTTCTTCCCAATTTGCCTTTTCCTTCCTGACATTCCCTTTTATTTCTTTCCAGCATTCTCTTGCAATCTCATTTCCCTCTCCCCCTTTCCAGTTTTTCCTCGTATTTCATCGCCCTTTTACCAGCACTTACTCTCATTCTGTCCCTCTTGGTTTCCTCCCTTATCATGTATCCGGTGTGCTCCAGTCTAGGCCCAATGTCCACCTTATATACCTTTCGTACATTCTTTCTATTTTCTCTCTCTCTCTTTCCATTCCCACACTTCTGCTCCATATAAAGCTATGCTTGCTACCAGCGAATCGTATAACTTAATTCTTCTTATCCAGTCTCTTCCAAATAACCTTTTCCTATTCCCCAAACCTGTCTCATTGCTATGGTAGCTTTCCTTACTCTTTCGTTGATATGCGCCTCCTGTCCTCCGTTCTTTTGGAATGTGTAGCCTAGATAGCAGAATTCCTTTACCTCCTCTATTTCTTCTCCCTTCCATTTCCATTCCATTTTCTTCATGTTACCTCCTCCCTTCCTGAATCTCATTACCTTTGTTTTCCCTACATTCACTCTCAGCTTTTTTCTGTCGAAATATTTCTCCAGTCTTTTCATCATCCTCTTCATCTCCTCTTCGTCCTCTGCTATAGCTACTACATCGTCTGCGTATGCTAACGTCCAAAATTTTATTCTCCCTACTACCACGCCTCCATCTTGCCCCCTCCTCATTGTTTCCTCTAAGTCTGCCAGCAGCAGTATAAAGAGCATAGTGCTCGGCGGGCATCCCTGTCTGACTCCTTTGACCGTCCAGAAGCATGATCCCTTTTCTCCTTTCACTCTTACCACGCTTCTTGTCTCTTCGTACAGATCTTCTATCCTAGTTCTCAGCTGTTCACTAATCCCTTTTCTTTTCAGTACCTCCCAAATTTTTTCTCTGTTCACGGAGTCGAATGCTGCTTTCAGATCAATAAATGCTGCCACTAGCTTCCCTCTTTTTTTGCTAACAGCCTTTCCAATTACATAATTCAGTGCGTATGTATTCTCCATTGTACCCCTTCCTTTCCTGAACCCTGCCTGTGTTTATGGTAATATTCTTCTTTCTTCCGCCTCCTTCTCCAATGTTTTCGGCAAAATTGCCGCGTATATTTTGTAGCTTGTGTTCATTAATGTCACCCCTCTGTAATCTTGTGCTTCTTTTCCTTCTCCTTTCTTTACTATTGGCACTATTATACCTTCTTTCCAGTCTTCTGCAATTTCTTCTGTCCTCCACGCTGTATCACATACTTCCCATATTTTTTCCTTCAATCTCTCTCCTCCATATATCCATACCTCATTTGGCAATCCATCCGTACCTGCTGCTTTCTTTTCTTTCATTTCTTTAATTACTTCTTCCACTTCCTCTCTTCTTATTCCTTCCTGCTCCTCTTTGCTACCCATTCTTTCCTCTCCCTTCCTATTTTTTTCACGCGGTTTCACAGTTACTCCTTCCAATAGCTCCATGAAGTGTTTATTCCATTGCTCCTCCGTTATTTCTTCGCAAACCTCTTTTCTACCCTTCCTTTCTCTGTTTATAAATCTCCATACTTCCTTCTCGCTAGTTGCTTCTCTCGCCTCTTTTATAACTCTCTCCCTTTCTATCTCTTTCTTCTCTTTTATTTTCTCCTCATATTCTTTTTTCTTTAGAATGTACCTCTTTTTATCTACTTTTCCCTTCCTCCATTTAACTAGTTTCTCTCGTGCTTCTCTCCTTAGTCTTACACATTCACTATCCCACCATCTGCTTTTTTTCTTCGATCTCTGGTGCTTCTCTTATTTCTTTCCAAACAGCAGCCTGTTTTATCTCTCTATACACAGAGAGGTTAGATTGACATGTAGACTGTGCGTGTGTCTTGCGTTTTGCGAACTGCGGCCTATGTAGACCGGGCTTAACGGCGCGCTTTATTTCTCACAGCCTCCGCCGTTAGCATTTTCAATTTTTTAAATTTTGGCAACGTTATTTATATATTTACAGTTTAATGTTACGCTAGCGAAAAATTTAAATGCCTGATAGCGTTTTTCTTTGGCAGAACTGGTGCGCACTCAGTGCACATTAAAGCCGTCGTACACAAATCAACGTAAAGTGTATGTTTAACCCTAGAGAGCATATGTGGGGTAATACGTTACCCCACGCGAAATTCAAATTACGCCCCTGACTTAGGAAGGTTAGTTTTCATACCGAGACCCTAACCATATGATTCAGTTTAGTCATTCGGCAGTCGACCTCTGTCATTCAGCGAGTGCGTTAGATCCGTGCGACAGCTGTGATCGAAAAAGAAAATTGTTTGGGGTAACGTATTACCCCACTCGGCCGTTTACGCTCGACATTTACCACAGTAAGTATATTTCAGATTTTTTGTGAAAATGACTCATTTTGGCGTTTTCATCGTGTATTCAAAAGTTTTTCGTGTAAAAAATTTTTATTGACAAAAAAAAGCATAAAATGACCCTGTGCTGTTCTTGCACAGCAACTGATTAAAACTTTGTTTTTGTGGAGTTAATTTTACTGTTTCTACTTTTATAACTTTTGACTACCTTTTAAATAAATAATAATTGACAGAATCTGTTTTACTTTCCATTTCTTGCGATTTTTCCCATCCGACAGTTTTTCGTCATTTCCTCTACTTCAGACGTTCAAAGAATATGTTTTTTTTAAGAAACGAAAAAGTCGCTTATATGCCCTTGAAGGTTGTCTATTCCTCTTTCAAAATCCGTTGGAATTTTTAAAATCGGTGAATTTTATGAAAAACTACAGCATTTTTTATAAAAAAAAGTCATTTCAGCCAAATTTTTGGTTCCTTTTTTGTTTTTCGAAATTTTTGTACTGTTTTTTTTTACTACCAGAAATTGATAACTACTATCGTCTTCCTTATTAAAAAACGAAAAAAATCATCTATTACAAAGTTTTTTAACAACAAATAGAAACATTATTACACGCGGTACAAGTTTGGGGTAATTTATTGCCCCGCTTGGCCTGTCACGTATGAGAAAATTCATATATGCTCTCTAGAGTTAATATAAACGGGTTAAGTCACGAAAGCCTCTATACTTTATTGTACTATTTGGTAAAATATGTATTGAGTATTTTATCAATCAAAATATTTGCATTTTACTTTAAATATTAAAGATTAATCAGTGTACAACGGCTTTAATGTGCACTGAGTGCGCACTAGTTCTGCCAATGAAAAACGCTGACATTATTATTACTTATGGATGTTCCGCACATATTTTAAATCTTCTTGCATAGATCAAAGCTATCAAGTATTTTTTTTGCTTGTTTAAAACATGTTTTTTTGTTTAAAACATGTTTTTTTATACCTTAGTTTAAAACACAAATAAAACATAAAACATTGTTTTAAACAAAAAAAACAATGTTTTTTGTTTAAAATAAAAAAAACATGTTTTTTGCCAACCCTGCCACACACACACACACACAACACAGACATCACACACACTCACCACACACACACACACATACCCCACACACACACACAACACACACACACAGACCACACACATACCACACACACACACACACCACACACACCACACACACACCGCACGTACACACCACACATACACTACACACACAGACCACACACACACCACACACACACACACCCACCACACATACACACACTTTTCATCAAAATATTTTATTTTCCTCATAGAGGAAGCAATAATACAATAAAAAATGAATAAATAATGAAATAAATAAATAAATAGTCCAATAAATAAATAAATAAATAAATAAATAATGCAATTAATAAATTCAAACTTTATTTAAAAGAAAAATATTTATCAATTTAATATAAGAAAATGATCACATTAATGAAACTTGTTTTAAATTTTATCTTTGATTTTTAATTTAAAGAATTAAAATTAAGTTGTTAGTTTCATGAATTATATGTCAATATGTGGAAGACTTGTGCCCTCACTCTATTGAACGAGTTTTTCTTGTTAACTTGCTGTAATCTGGAAAAATCAAAATAGAGCACATGAATATGCTTGTTGACTTGCTGAAATCTTGAGCTTGTGTATCTGAATTTAATGGAGGAGATCTAATTATATATTGTATTTTATATTAAAATTAAGACGTTATTATATATATATATTTTTTAATTGTATTAATTAGCTTCCATTAAATTTAGATACATACAATAGACATATAATATGTGAATACCTTTTATTTCTTATTCATTTTCTCTCGATTTTTTTTTAAAAGCAGCTTTCGTTTTTTTGCCTCTGATTTAATTACAATTTTCAAAAGTATTTGATTTATAAAATTTTTCGTCCATACCACAGTTTCTTCATTGTTTCGAAAGGGCAGGGAATTTGAGGAAGCAAGTCGTTGGTTCAGTAAAGCATGAATCTTGTGCAATTTAATGTGAATGTGAATGGAGCTTTATTGCATCTTCAGGTACAATGTCGCGTTGTCTTTAGTTTAATCTTATGCCTGTGCACACAGGCACAGGGCTTCTCAAAAAATGCTTAGAACAAGAGCTTTAATTTAGCAGCTTGTCTAGCGTTGAGTGGCCGACCAGGAAGGTCTTCGTCGTAGAAGACTTCCTGGTTGTTGTTGGGATCGGCCACCTTTCCCGGAGTTTTAGGGGCCCGATCGAGGGGTAACTCCGGGATATCTGGGGAGGGCAGGGCCGGCGAGATCTTCTTGTCCTTGCTCCTCTTCTTCTTCCTTGGCTCGGTCTGCGTGCCGACCGTTTTCCACGCTCCTGGTGGCAACGGTCTCAGGGCCCGAGGGTCACCCGGAGCTAGGCTCAGCCCTGGTGGACGGGTGAGTCTCCGGTATGACTCGGGGAGACTCAGTGGGAAGAGCTGCCACTTCGGCTCAAGTGGAGGCGTCGGTTGCCTTTTCACTGGTCGGCTCTTGATGGTGGAGGGCCTCCTGGCTCGCCTCCGGGTTCGCTGGCGTGGTCGTCCTTCCCTGACTCGTCTGGCTGCGCCCCTGACCTCGACCACCACGGAGCGCACTTGGCAAGCTCGACGGGTGGGAATGGCGGATTCCACCGGGTGTATGAGTTGACGGAGGTCAACTTTTCTCCTTCGCTCTGACGAGCCGTCTCTATCGCGTCTATGCTTCAGGATGGAGCTGGATTACTGATGTGGTCTCGATCGCTTTTTCCTCGACTCCCGGCTTGTGTAATGTCCGGGGAAGTACTCAATGCGAGAGAGGATATTTCCTTGTGGACAGACTTGCCCTTATATTCCCTCGTGTTGATATTATTGAACTCGCGAAAGTCAGCCGCCCCGCGGCGACATATATTACCCGCGCTCGCGGCGCGGGATGTTGTTGTGCTTGGCGGGCGAGGTATCGTACAACGGGTTGCCGCGCTCGCGGGCGCGCCGTTCGGACCATGGATTCGAACATTCATAGTTTATCATAAATTTCAAAAGTTCATCGTCCATATTATCATCTAAAACTAAAGATTATTATTTATTAAATTATTATATTTATATAATAATTTATTAATTCTTACTTTTTATAGCTTCTTTATTTGACAATTCCTTGTTAAAATTTTCCATTTTAAGAAATATCAACCTATCTCTTTTAAAATATATATTATATATTAAAAAAAATATATATATATATATGTATATTCCAACGTCTCGGTGACAGATTACTAAAATGAATGACATATAATATGTGAAACTATCAGCTTATACAATCTTTTATGATTTATCAACGATTAACTTATTAGTTACTTGTTTCGCACACATACACTACACACACAGACCACATACACACCACACACACACCCACCACACATACACACACTTTTCATCAAAATATTTTATTTTCCTCATAGAGGAAGCAATAATGCAATAAAAAATGAATAAATAATGAAATAAATAAATAAATAGTCCAATAAATAAATAAATAAATAAATAAATAATGCAATTAATAAATTCAAACTTTATTTAAAAGAAAAATATTTATCAATTTAATATAAGAAAATGATCACATTAATGAAACTTGTTTTAAATTTTATCTTTGATTTTTAATTTAAAAAATTAAAATTAAGTTGCTAGTTTCATGAATTATATGTCAATATGTGGAAGACTTGTGCCCTCAC
>NW_027250408.1:0-21704 GCF_030848795.1 Temnothorax nylanderi | reverse complement strand
TCGTACATGTTACTGCTAATTTCGTATTGACGTAATATGTTATAAAAAAGAAATAAAGGATTAAGAGATAGTAAGAGAGCATCCTGCGCTCTTCATCGAACATCGTGTGTTCCCATTTCCTGACAACAAACTTCATAAAAGAATCCTGCGTCTTTTTTAACGAACTTCATACGAGTGTTCAACACGACTTATTCGTAAGTTTCTTGTAAATTGTTCTTAGGAGTTGACGATTACCTTGTATTTCAGTTTAAATAGACGATGTAGAATATAAATCTTTTCGAATTTATAATATCATTATAATATCATTATGTATGTTTATATATGATTATATATGAATATATATGATTATAGATAATTATATATTTATATATAATTATATATAATCTTAGTTTGACGGTATGCATATATGTTTAAATATATAAATGTATATATATTTATGTATATACAAATATATATATATATATATATATATATATATATATATATATTTATATACATGAAAAAAGTTGCTGATATTATTAAATACGTTTTATAAACAGTTTTATCGTGATAGTAAGAGGAACGGGGAACGGATATTTTAAAAAAGTGTGTCATCCTGCGTTTTTCCTCAAACATCCTGCACTCCTATTTCATGACAACAAAGTTTATACAAGAATCCTGTTTTTCAACGAACTTCATAGAAGCGTTCAATATTTGTAAGTTTCTTGTAAATTGTTCTCACTAGTTGACGATTACTTTATATTTCTTTTCAAATTGACGATGTAGAATATAAATCTTTACGAATTGATTGTTACAATATAAATATATTTGTATATGCACATATATTTATAAAAAGCATTTATCAATGTAGATTATATATGATTATATATAATCATATATAAACTTTAAATTTGGATAATGCAATAGATGGCATTCAATAAAGATTTGTTTCTCGTAATTAAAATCAGTACAAAATTACCTTTTTAAAAAAAGGTAAAAAAAAGGCGCCAAGTACACGCGCAATGTATGGTGTAAATCCAAAAATCTTAAATAGTAGTAGCTTTATTTCTCCCTAACAAAATAATTCACAAAATTGCGTCATCTAATTTAACCCAAGTGATATGTACCTAACAAAATAATTCACAAAATTGCGTTTCTTAACGCAACCCAAGTGATATGTATTTTAAAAAAAGATGTGAAATCTTTAAATTGCGCCAACTACAAAGAGAATATATATATTGCTTTGAAAAATAATTGTAGTGCAACTACTCTTAAAAAATAAAACAAAATTGTGTTACCTAACTCAACCCAAATGGTATGTATTTTTGTATTCTGAGAGTCTTTCTATCAACCCAAGTGGTAGTAGTTTTAATTCTCCTTGATAAAATTATAATATTACAAAGAATTATTTTAATCACAAAGAATTAAGAGGTAACATTATAAAATAAAAATATTTAATTAAAATAAAATAAATAAATTTTTTTGTAAAAAACTTGGCGCTGCTTTTTTAAGGTTTAGGGCCTCCGCACAAGACTTTTGTAGGGCAATGTAGTGTAACGAAACGTGGGTCAACGCACAAGAAACGTATCGGTTATGGCGTTATACGTCAATACGTTTCTTATGCGTTGATCTACGTTACGTTACCATACGAAAGTTTTGTGCGGAGGCTCTAACCGATACGTTTCTTGTGCGTTGATCCACGTTACGTTACGCTATGCTATCATACGAGAGTTTTGTGAGGAGGCTCTTAAACGGGGAGCACACACTTCTGCACAACGCATAATGCGTAAGCATAAGAAAATTGATTGGTCTATTTCCTTATGCACATATGTATGGACCTTACGTATTATGCGTTATGCAAAAGTCTGTGTTCCCCGCTTTATCCTGACAAATTTGCATAGCGCATAAACATAAGCGTAAGAAATTGATTGGTTCATATATATGTGCAAAAGGAAATAGACCAATCCATCTCTTTATGCATATGCTTATGCATATGCCTATGCAAGTTTGTCTGGATTGACCTTAAAAAAGCAGCGCCAAGTTTTTTACAAAAAAATTTATTTATTTTATTTTAATTAAATATTTTTATTTTATAATGTTACCTCTTTAATTCTTTGTGATTAAAATAATTCTTTGTAATATTATAATTTTATCAAGGAGAATTAAAACTACTACCACTTGGGTTGATAGAAAGACTCTCAGAATACAAAAATACATACCATTTGGGTTGAGTTAGGTAACACAATTTTGTTTTATTTTTTAAGAGTAGTTGCACTACAATTATTTTTCAAAGCAATATATATATATTCTCTTTGTAGTTGGCGCAATTTAAAGATTTCACATCTTTTTTTAAAATACATATCACTTGGGTTGCGTTAAGAAACGCAATTTTGTGAATTATTTTGTTAGGTACATATCACTTGGGTTAAATTAGATGACGCAATTTTGTGAATTATTTTGTTAGGGAGAAATAAAGCTACTACTATTAAGATTTTGGATTTACACCATACATTGCGCGTGTACTTGGCGCCTTTTTTTTACCTTTTTTTTAAAAGGTAATTTTGTACTGATATCATGCATTTTGTAGTGTTACGCATCCTCTTCTAAAAAGGGCATGCCATCCATACTCGAATCTATCGAAATATTGTTGTCGCTTTTCCGCAATGCGATTTAGTTCTCTTGTGCTTACTTCATGATCGGCTGTCATAGCATATTTTGACAGTTGTGTGGTTAATAGTGTAATAGTAACAGTGAAATATTAAAGTTAAATAGCGCGCGCGTCTATAATGTCCAGCCTTATAAAGAGTATATCTTACAAACAGTATGTACAGGTTGTAAAGCTAAAGGTGTTACAAGCTATTATTTCTAAGGAAACAAAAATTTCATAATTTGCTTAGTTTTATAAATAATAGTTTGCAACACCTTTAGTTTTATATCCTGTATATATTTTGCGATATAAGACATAATCGCATTCTAACGTGATAAATGCTAATAAAGTAAAAAAATTTCACCACCACTTTTATCGTCTTTTATTTAAATATAATCATTGATATGTAAATTAATAAATGAGAGACATGTTTGATGCCACATAAAAAATATGTAATAAAATACAAGTGAATTTGGTTTAGAATATCACTGCTAATCATGAAAATACATTGCTGGACATTGTTTTTATGTAAAATGTGTATCTATATTTGATAATTGTTGCTTAATTTTTATTATCAACTTTTTGTAAAATAATATATAAATATTTTTAGCACCTGTAGGCCATCGTTCTTCTTTCGTAATCTTTTTTTTTCTATCATCAATTTTAGTCCAAGATGTCCCTTCTCTACACATACTTGTATAATCGCCATTCTCAATACATGAACCATCATGAAATATAGCATTCATTACTTTATACTGCTGTTTAGCTATTGATACTTTAGCTGTTGATATGCCATTTAAATTAAATTTCTGTGGTATTTTTATTACTTTATTATCTTGTAATGAAAACAAAACTAAATGAATAATAACTATTTCTTTTGTTAACGTTAATTCATTTTTAAACATTATATCATTTCCTGCACAATGTTCGCATGATTTGTCATGTGATTGACACCAATGTGAAAATGTAGTCTTTAATAAATCATTAAGATCACATTTTTTCTTTAAATTTTCAATAGAAATTGGGACAACTATATTGTTATCAGTAATAACTTTTGTATTACCACATGATTTGCATCGACTAGTACAAGTAACTTGATGCTCTACCAGATTTCTTACATAATCATATTTTGTACAAATATCAGTAAGAAATTCGACGGCATCTCGTTTAATCAAAAAGTATTCTTCTAAACTTTTCCGTATTGCATCAGTATTCAAATTTTCCATATTTATTTTCATATCGCTGTGCTAATTTACTTAAATCATCTTGTTTATCAATATTAAGCAATTTTTTTCTAATAATACTTAAATGCAATAAGCATTGTAATACTGCATTTGCACAGTGCGAATCTTTATCTGTATTTTTAAAAACACGTATCTCCCAAGCAGTACTTTGTCGAGCTTCTTGATGTGACTCTTGAACGGAAGCAATTGTTTTCGACAATGTCCACGGAACATCTTTTACTTTTCGAAAACGTTGTTTTGAAATAGTAATCATTTGTGCTTGTGGTATAAATTGTCGTCTTAGCCGATTTATTTCGGTAATAGCTATATCACTAGCTGTTATAGATAACGGATCAAGATTAATTAAATACAATCCCTCCAGAGATGGTACTCGGGATAACGCAACATATGCTTGAGCATCACTAAATACAGAATTACCTATATCTATAACAGCGTTTCGCAAGGTTAATCCTTGACTTTTATGAATGGTGATGCCATAACTCAAAGATATTGGAAATTGTTTTCTAATAACATACGCTTTATCCATATCCATTACTTGAAACTTGACACTTACTCTTTCAATAAAATACTCCAAACCAGACGGTAAACGAAGTTTTATCTTTTCTACATAATCAGTATCCTGCACAACAGAAATAACTGTAGCAATTGTACCATTTACAAGGCCCAAAGTGACATCAATATTGCGTCTTATCATGACTTTAGCTCTAATTTTAATTGTAATTTGTCTTGAAAGTCCAGCTGTTCTAGTATTATCATCATCATTATCCGTCAATTTTTTTTGTACTTTTTTTATTATACGTTTATTACACTCAAACGTATCTTCAGCAATTAATAATATTTCTTTTGAATCAATACGACTTAACATTGCAGCGTTAAGAACATCGCACATATGACAAGTAGGCAGTAAACAAACGGTGTCAAATGGCAAATCTTTATCAATAAGATTACATAATTCGTATAATCTTGTTTCGAAAGACTCGCCTTTAAAAGATATTTTTCTTTTTTCGAGAATCTCAAAATCAGATTTTGTCAATAAACCAATACGAACTCTCGAGAGTAATTCACGATAAGATTCGTCTCCTTGCTGACGCATATTGATCGTCAATTCATCATATTGAAATTTTTGCCACAACCATTGTTTATCAGTAGTCCCCACACAGCCAATATATTTTCCATATTCTGCTTTTGATAATGGAACAAAGACAAAATTTTCACGTACAGGAGGTAATTGAAGCAGATCTCCAAATAAAAGAATATGTTTTTGACCAAACCAACCATCTTCAGTGGTATTGAATATTTGAGATAGTCGTAAATGTATATACGCTAAATTTAAATTAGATATCATTGACACTTCATCAATTATAATAAGAATAACATCTTTGAGATCTGCCCGTAAAACTTTCAAAACGTGATCAGATAATGGTGTATACTTGGGAGTATCACCATGTGTAACGGGTAACTGCACCACTCTGTAAGTGGTCAAACCTCCGATATTGAACGCTGCTATACCAGTAGGTGCTGCTACAACGGTATCCTTATTGAGATTTTGTTTTATCCAGCATTTAAGTGTTTTAATTAAGAAACTTTTGCCAGTACCTCCTTCTCCACTAACGAATTTTAGTAATTGTTTATCCGGCGATGTTACGGTGTCGATTACATCGTCAAATACTCTTCTTTGATCTGCGTTCAGATTTGAAATCATTTCAGATACATTGATTTCCTGAACTAATTTTTCACCAAGATCCTTAAAATCTTGCATCGCTTCACCAGCCTCAATATTTTGAACACCTATTGGATTATCAGGATCATCTTGAGACTCGTGCTGTTTTTCTAAATCATCTAAACGTTGCTGAACTAATTGCTGCGCAGTTTCAAATGCTTTTTGCAATTCCTCTAATTTTTCACAATAATCCAATGCTTTCTCAAGATCTAACTTTCCCTTGTGAAATGATTCCGCATAAGTATCACATCCATTTTTAAGATCTTCCAGTTTCCGCCATGGTTTAAACATAAGCAGTAATGAAAAGAAATAATTTTCCGGCCGCGTATTGACATCATATTTATAGTGATTAATAAGATAGTTACGCTGTCGTCGTTTCATATAATAACCATTATTCATCTTGTAGAATTCAATATTTTTACTTCGTGGTTTGATTTTTGTAATATCATATTGCTGTGCAAATTCATGTAAACACAAGGATTCAAGTTCTTTCGGTCTCCGTGGATAATGATCATCTATTATAGATGGACAAAATATGTCTGTGGAATCTCCATCAAGAGCTTCAATTTCCTTACAGGTTTTAACTTTTCTGTGTCGTATCTGATTAACATCTAACCATCTAATACTCGTATTTCGATCAGTCCCATATAAAGGATTACCTAGCAATGTATCAGCAGCTTCAAGAGCTCCACATTCTCTATTACTCATGGCTCGATAAGCAATCTTCCAAAGACGGCTCACCAATGATTCGCCTTTCTTATTTTTACTATCAAAGATAACATCAGATATTTCACTTTTTCCTGGTTTATTTATATACTTAGTAATATACCAAGTAAGCAGCGATGCTTTTTCACCGATAAATTGTATATCCATATTTCCTTCCCATGCGGTAAGAATGATAGGATTATAATCATTTATATTGGTTTCAGTATCTGTTCGAGGAAGGTCATAAAGCCTACTTCTATTTTTTAATCGTTTCCTACCTGCTATCGAACTTATGACATCTCTCATAATCAACGTGTCTGTAACTGGACGAGGAAATCCGAAACGACAGACACGAGTCGTTTTACGTCCTGCTTTTTTAGAACGAAGACAATAATTGTTATGTTTGTGTAGTTGATACATATTGACTCGCCTGTATAACAATGGTGAAATATTTGGATCTGGCATTTTACAACTTATATGTTGCAAAATAAATTTAGAAACCTCTTCAACAGAAGATTTACCGATAATTGGCGCGTCTTTAATCCAAATTAATAAATGAAAATGTTGTATACCTCTACCTTGGTATTCTCGTCGCCAGAAGTAATGTGTTACTTCTCCGAACGGGTGATCTTTGGAACAAATAAAATCAAGCAGCGCTTTGAATTTATTATCAAGAAACCTCGACGTCGACACGGAATCTTTAGCAACGAGTACACTAATGGGCGTCGAATCGTTAGGCCATCCATTTACTTCACGAATATATGCACTGTCACGACTTTTTCACTCCCGGAGCGGTCCGGGACGTGCGCCGGATCAAAAGGGGAAAGGAGAGCAGGATGGTAGGCCTCCCCGGTGATTCTCTCGCACCTCCGACACTCCACGAAAAGATTCTAATGTTGGGCGCCAGACGCGTAAATTCGCGTCCGCGAAATCGCGAGAAACCAAAAACGAGACGCAAAACGAAATGAGTCGGTGTGCGAGGGAATGGCTAGCTCGACCTAATAGCAGGGCGGGGTTGATGAAGGGCAGCGCAGTATTCGGCGGGGTGACGCCTAAAGAATGTCGTAACTCAAGCCATTAACAAATAAAGAATAACATTTATTCTGTAATGATCCCCGGATGAACAGTAAATGCCAATGTGGCTTTCAAAACAAAAGCAAATAGCAGGTGGTAGATAACGCGGGCGTCAAATTTCGAATACCAAATATGATAACGCGGACGCCAGAAATAAACGGAAAATTACGTTAACTCAGTAAACGTGTGAGGAAAACTAAATTTACAAAATCCTCGAGATCATACAATTTCGCAGCTAATAATAGTAGAATATTTCGCGGGCAAATAACATAACGTATCGGTACAAATTTCGACGGACTACGACATAACGGAAATAAACGCGAAATAATAGCGCGAAATACCGCGAAATGATAATGCGCCACGCTTGGAGCGCGTGAACGCAAGTTTCCAAACCCGTGCCGGGATTCTGTCGCCAAATATCTTAAACTAACGCAAAGAGTAATCTTAAACTAACACACAGAATAATCTTAAACTAACGCAACGAACGCGACGCGAGTAACGTCCCAACGTAAGAAGGAACGAACGCAACATGTGATATCGCCAGGGATATCCTCACGCGAAGAATAAGGCGCCGGGGCGCTCGACGAAACGCGAAATACTAAACTAACGCGAGAAAATATACGGAAGTACCGCGAGCAATATTATAACTAACGCGAAATGACCGATTTATCCTAACGCCAGAACTGAGATTACGCCAGTGATTCTGATCGAACGCAACACACGCGATCGTCAGCGATCGTCCAACGCGAAAAATGATGCGCCGAGACACTCGGCATAACGCGAAATACTCGAATTAACGCGAGAAAGATACGGAATTACCGCGAGGGGTAACGAGACGCAATATTAGGTCGAAGCGAATGGTATCTTAAGGCGAACCACATTCTACCGCGAATAATATCTCAGCCGATATCGCGAGGATAGTCTAAATGTCCGAACGCGAATCGTGAGTAACGCGATTACACCAACGCGAATATCCCTCTGACGCCATTAATTACGCGTACAGAATCTAAGGTTCGACCGGGCGAAATACTACGCCTAACGAGACACGCGGTCGGGGACGTGAAGGGCGCGAGAAATGGCGTATTCGCGACATCGAACGTCGTCATCGACGCGCCTACCGCGATCTCCAGAGGTTCGTATATTTCGATCGCGATCCCACGGCCACGAGACCATTCCGGTGCCCCTCGCTCTCGCTATCGATCGCTAAATACGCCTTGTCGGCGAATACGCTAATTATCGCGAATTTTCCCGAGCGAGAGCGCGACCCGGGGAGCGGTGTCGTGGCTCTACATCAAACGTTACCGAGGCAACCTCACCGTAGGCAGATTCTCTTCCGAGGGTCCTCGCCGTCGTCCCAAGGGTCGAAAGAGATAGCAGCCGGACGTCGTACTCGGCTCCGGAATGCGACTTAACGTGATACCGCGACTTGACTTTCGACGTGCGTCGATCACCGAGGACGATTTACGAATGCTCCCGAAATTTCGCTCGATGGCGGAATCGATAGCGCACCCCACCCCGGGCGTACGCGGCCCCGCGACGTTGGAGCGCGGACCAATGAGGGGTGAGCTCGCAGGCTCGCGGCGGATTCGTGCGTAGGGCCGTGAATTACGGCTTTCCGCAGGGCGCTAAACGGCCCTTCGCTCGCGCGGCAACTTTTCCGGGATTCTTCCCGGCGGCGGACGGGACGTGTCTGCCTCCGTGTTCCTTCCCGCACCGGTTCGGGAATGGTGGCCATCCATCCCGGAATCCGGTCAGCAGTGTGAGGAGGACAGATGGGCTGATTTTTGCCCCGGCGTCCCGGGGCCCTGCCTTTATGGGTCCGCCCGCCGCTGTTTCACGCGCCGCGCGCGTGTTCCTGCGCTCCGTCGCTTTCGGCAGCCCGCGGGTCGCTTCGATCCGCTTTCCGTCGTCCGAGCTCTCGCCGTTATCCTTCTCGTCGACTCCGCGTCCGCTTCCTCTGTATCCTCTCAGGAACTCCAGTCTCAGCTCGGTGAGGCGCCACGCAATAATACAAAATAAAAGGGATCAGTATATCGTAACGCAATGACTAATATGCCCCTGGAGATCTCGCATCGATTCGTTGAACCGTCCTCGGGCGTGAAAAGGTCGCGAAACCCGCGCCTTGTGACGGCGGCGGGGCGCTGCAACGATGCAGCGAAACTGCAACGTCACAACACCCCACCCCAAGAGGGAGCATACCGGGCTCGGTTGCCTCCACTTTAGCCACTCGCCTCCCCGGGGTTACCGTGAGAGCGCTCGTGCGATCGAGATCTCCAGCGAAGGGCTCCAGACCAACACCAGAGGGGACGATACAAAACACAAAAAAATCACACAAAACTAATAGTCCTTATTCTAGTCCCCTTCCCACGCGTCGCAAGAACCTCGGAATCGTAGTTCGGAACGCAAGTTTCGACCGTTTTCTTTCGTGTACCGACACGACGCAAGTCGGACTTTTACGATGGCCTACGACGATTAGCTGCCTCGCGCTTGGTGCCGACCGCCTAAACCCATGTCAAATGTCGACCGCCCTTCTATTCTTAGGACGCGTCGCCGATTTAACCACGCTAAGTGTCGACCGCCCTTCTATTCCTAGGACGCGTCGACGATTTTTCGTCAGAGTCGACCGTCCTTCTATTCCTAGGACGCGTCGACGATTAGTCGACCGCCCTTCTATTCTTAGGACGCGTCGACTACAACGGGGATGCACCCCTTAGTAGCCCGGTACGCCGGCTTGTACCGTGGCTAAGTTCGCTACGCCGCTTTCGGCGAGCACACCAACATCAACGCGAAATGACGCGCCGACCCCAGAACGGGAGCGCAACTTTATTTCCATCGTAGCTCTTCGATGTATTGTCGGGCTTACGCGGCAACGCTTACTCTCGGATACGACGACTACTATAACGGCGATGTTCGCAATTCGGAAACTAACAAATGAACGGAGGTCCCGGGGGTGGGTTCAAGGATTTCACTCTATTTACAATAAAATTAACCGTGATAAGGTTTTAAATCCTTAACGTGGATTTTTCCTACCGAGTTGCCTAACGAATCGGCGAGTTCATACACGACTGGCGACAGAATCCTGTAAACGGTAAAAGGGCCATGGAATTTCGTGGCCAATTTCGCAGAAACGTGTTGCGCGGCGGACGATAAAACGTGTTGTCTTTTTAACACCTGTTCGCCTACCGCAAACTGCCGATCCCGCTTACGCAAATTATAATACCGCGCTTGCTTTTGTCTCGCGGCCTCCAAGTTTTCCACGATCCATTCCCGCAGTAGTCGGATTCGCGCCATCCTTTCGCCCCACTTTTCCGGGTCCGCGAGTTCCACTTCGGCCGCCCCGTTTCGGCCGCGGAATACATTGACCGGCTGTGGTTCCCTCCCGAAATTTAAAAACGCCGGTGTCGCTTGTAGCGACGTGTGATACGCGGAATTATACGCGAAACGAAATTCATGAATATGTTGGTCCCATTCACGATGGTCTCGTCCCAAGAAGGCAGTAATCATCGTTTTAAGAACCCTGTTAACCCTCTCGACGGGGTTCGCCTGAGGGTGGTACGGCGGTACCGTCGAATGGTGAAACCCATATTGCTCAGCCAACGATTGTATTTCGCGATTTAGGAACTCGGTACCATTATCGGTCAGCAGCACGCGCGGCGCGCCCCAACGAAAAATGACGAGATCCTCGATCGCTTCCCGAATCTTTTTGCCGGTCGCCTTCCGGAGCGGGCAGCACTCAATCCATTTCGTGAATAGATCCTGAACCACGAGAAGATACGCGTGCCCCGATTTACTGGGCGGGAGCGGTCCCATAATATCCGCGGCGATAACCGTCCACGGAGCCTCGATTACTCGCTGACCCATTAATCCCGCGGGAACGTCTTGTTCCACTTTGGTCCGTTGGCAGGTATCGCACCGGCGCACGTACCGGGCGATATCCTTAAACATCTGCGGCCAATAATATCTTATCGCGATACGGCGGTAGGTTTTCTCCACGCCCAAGTGTCCGGCCTGAGGCGGGTCGTGACTCTCGCGTATTATCTCCTCGCGCGACTCCTTCGGCACGACGAGCTTCCATTGGTCTAAATCAACTACGGTCTCGTTTATGACAGGGCGAGGTCGGCGGAAATATAATTTTCCTTCGTCTATTTTCCATCCCGGGAATCGACGCGGGCGTTCGTTAACCTCGTTTAATCGTTTTACGTACCACTCGTCCTCGACGGCGGCGACCGCGCACAACTCAACGTCCTGTTCGTAAATTCGCGAGAGCGCGTCCGGCACGTGGTGCATCGCACCTTTCCTATGCTCGATACTGTAATCGTACTCTAAGAGTTCGAGAGCCCATCTCGCCAAACGTCCGGTCGGATTCTTTAAATTATGTAGCCACCGGAGGCTGCTATGGTCCGTTATGACAGTAAATCGGTAGCCTTCTAGGTACGGCCTAAACTTTTTAATCGCCCATATGACTGCGAGGCATTCTTGTTCGGTTGTCGAATATTTCTTTTCCGCGTCAGACAGGGCCCTACTCGCGAAAGCAATTACATGTTCGGCCCCGTTTATCTGTTGCGTTAACACCGCGCCTAAGCCGACGGAACTGGCGTCGGTCTGTAATTCAAACGGTATGCTGAAGTCCGGACACGACAATGTGGGTGGAGAAGTGAGACACTCCTTAATAGTCTCGAACGCGGCTTGCTGGTCCTCGCCCCACTCCCACGCCTGATTCTTTTTAAGTAGTCGCGTTAACGGCTCTAGGCGAGTAGCGCACTGCGGGATAAAACGGCGGTACCACGACGCCATACCAATAAATCGCCGCAATTGCCGAAGGTTACGCGGCGCGGGATATTCCCTAATCGTAACGGTCTTGTCAGGGTCGACCTTCAACCCCTCCCGTTGGACCAAAAATCCTAGATACTTCACCTGAGAGCGACAGAATTTGCTCTTCTCGGGGTTTATTGTCAAGCCCGCTTCGCGAATACGCTTGAAAACGCGGCTCAACCACTCGAGATGCTCCTCGAACGTTTCGGTAGCTACCACGATATCGTCTAAATACGCGAACGCGTACGGGTCCATCTCTGGTCCGATCAACCGATCTAATAATCTCTGAAAGGTTGCGGGGGCTCCCGTTAAGCCAAACGGCATCCGCTTGAAATGAAAAAGGCCTTTTCCCGGTACCGCGAAAGCCGTGATCTCCCGACTCCTTTTCGATAACGGAATCTGGAAGTAGGCCTGACTCAGATCTATGGTCGAAATATATCGAGCTTTCCGCAATTTATCGAGAATCCCGTTCATGTACGGCAACGGGTACGCGTCCTTTTTCGAAACGTTATTTACTAGCCGGAAATCTAAGCAAAAACGGTACGTCCCGTTGGGCTTCTTGATCATCACGATCGGCGTCGACCACTCGCTCTGAGATGGCTCGATAATACCGGCTTTTAACAGCCGATCTACTTCGTCGTAGATAGCCTCCTTTATTTTCGGCGATACGGGATAGCAACGCTGTCTAATAGGAGGGTGGTCTCCGACCTCGATATTATGTTCGGTTAACGTGGTGGCCCCGAGCTCGTCCGAATTAATCGTAATTTGAGACGCTAAAAATTCTTGTAGACGCTTTTCTTGGTCCGGCGTCAATTCACTTAACCCACAACAAACGAGAGGTGACGCCTCAGGCTTTCGTGTCTTTTCCCCTTCACCCGATTGACCTGGCTCGAGATTTACGCTTTCATTCTCGGACAAGATCACCCGAACATTCGCGAGAGAACTCGACGAACCTTTTTCAAAAGAATACTGCCGCGAAGGATCGTCCGCGAAACTCCAAGTATCGCTCGCGAAATTCACATTTATCCCGAAATTTTTCAAAAAATCTACTCCCAAGATACACGGTAACGCTAAAGTCGGTAGCGAATGAATCCTCAGATTCAGAGTTTTACCGTGTATGCTAACGGGAACCTTTACCTCCCCCCTCACTCTCGCGGTTTGATTAGTCGCGGTCGTCACACGTTTCCCGCCAGTCGAAGTGAACGAAAAACCGAGTTGCCTAATTAACGCCGTAACTTCCGGACCGGCAAACGTACGACTTGAACCCGAATCTACTAACGCGCTTATTTCGTAGCCCGCGATTTGCACGCGGAGGAACTTGAGAGAGGCCGAGCCTCCTCGATCGCTATACGCGCTATACGCGGCATCCCGAGTTCCCATTGATAAATTTTCGGGGGCTGAGGGGGTAGGAGTCGGGTTGCCCCTTTTTCGCGACTCCTCTATTCGTTTCCCGAACACGTCGGGCATGTCCGGGTGGTAACCGCTACCTTTCCGCAACGGTAGCAATGCCTTCTCGACGGAGCCTGGCAATCGCGCGAAAAGTGTCCTGCTTGGTCGCAGTTCCAACACGTGGCGGCGGGATTCACGCTCGCGGAAGTCGGAGAAGCGACCGACGCGCCTGTCGCAGGGGCGGCGGTCGCGGCCGGGGCCGGGGCGCTCGCTTTCGGCCCGCCGGCCTTACCTTTTCTCGCCCCCGTCCCTGTGCCGCTCGCATTCGCGGGGGACACGCCGAGCGCGGCCACGGTGTCGCGTTGTTTCCCCCCCGGGTTGCGATTAGCGCCCTTGGGCGTTCGGTATGCTAAATCCGGGAAGAAAGAGCGTTCTGGCGGAGGAGGAGCGCGATAGTTTTGCGCGGCACGGTAACTCGCCTCTGCACGCGCGGCCCATAGTTCGAGCGCGTCCATATCTTGAACCGAGTCTCGATGTATCTGTGTCTGTAACCGGGGGAGCATATGTCGGTGTGCGTACCCGACCTTTTCCTCCTCGCGCCACGGCGGCGATAATCGATCGTAAAGCGTATTTAAGCACGTCAGGTAGTCCGTTACGGACTCCTGTTCCCCCTGCGTACGCCGCATTATCTCGTCGCGAAGGGCAAACTGAAAATCCGGGTTGCTGAAACGGGTACGCCACGCGGTTTTAAACGCGGTCCAGGTCGTCAGGCGCTCCCGCTTTCCGCGAAACCAGTAAAGCGCAATACCCGATAGGAAGAACGGGAGGCATCGCAGAATATCCTCGTCCGCAACGGGGATCAATTCGCGGCCCTCCTCGACACGCAACAGAAACGTCTCGGCATCCTCGCCGCGCGCGCCCGAAAACTTTAAGTCCCATTTCCGCATGATATTATAGATGGTCGTCGCGGAATTGCCGTTCGTATCCCGAGAGGCCCTATGCGCGTTATCTCCGGGGACGCTTGAAGGGCTGTGCCCCGAGTGTGCACCTATTCCCGCGGACGGGCTATCCGGGCGGATGTCGCCTACCGGAATATCGAGATACGCGACGTCGGCCGGGTGGTTCGACTCAGCGTCCGCCATGCGGTGCGAGTCAGCGTCGGCTACGCGGTTCGAATCGGATGCCCTTTCGGAGCCTCCACTGCGGCGCGCGGCCGTCAACAAACGTAATAACCGGAGCGCTAGCTCGGTGTCAGATCCGTCGATAGACAACCCGCGGCGATTCAGTTCGGCAGTTCGCTGTTCACGAGTAGCGTGGAGAATCCACTCGTCGCTCAGCTCAATTGGATCCATTTCGAAAAATCGCAAAATCTTCTTAAACGCTAAATCTACCGCTCGCAAGAAACCGACGGAATCCTACTGTGCTCCAAAAAAAAAGTATCGCTAATCGTCCGACCGAATCATTCACTAAATTCGCGAAATTTCATTCATCACGATGTTCCATTCTCAAGTCGAATAACATAACACGCGAACAATACACGCGAACGGAATGTGAAGGTAACTCGATAGTAATAGTTTTTCTGAAGCGGCCTTCCGCCGACGTAAACAGAATTCCGATGATATCGCGATCGCGCTTTCTCCAAATTCCAACGCGCTATTTGGCCGCAATGATTATCGCGAATCTAACGCTAACCCACCCAAACACATTTATTTAAATAATGCTCCCAAATAAGATTTCATACAAAACTGAAAGAAAGTGGTTAAACAAATTATACCAGAACACAAGATAGCATAACACAAATAATATCGCATCAAAAACATAGCATATATAACATAAGGATAGGGTCAATTCTTTATTTCGACAAACACAATTTTAATTCAATAAGAAATCCGCGAAAACCTTGTCACCCGCACGAAATCGCTAATGCCCTGTACGTAATGGTCTTTCGACGATCTTCGGCTGCCCCACGTTGGGCGCCAAATTTTGTCACGACTTTTTCACTCCCGGAGCGGTCCGGGACGTGCGCCGGATCAAAAGGGGAAAGGAGAGCAGGATGGTAGGCCTCCCCGGTGATTCTCTCGCACCTCCGACACTCCACGAAAAGATTCTAATGTTGGGCGCCAGACGCGTAAATTCGCGTCCGCGAAATCGCGAGAAACCAAAAACGAGACGCAAAACGAAATGAGTCGGTGTGCGAGGGAATGGCTAGCTCGACCTAATAGCAGGGCGGGGTTGATGAAGGGCAGCGCAGTATTCGGCGGGGTGACGCCTAAAGAATGTCGTAACTCAAGCCATTAACAAATAAAGAATAACATTTATTCTGTAATGATCCCCGGATGAACAGTAAATGCCAATGTGGCTTTCAAAACAAAAGCAAATAGCAGGTGGTAGATAACGCGGGCGTCAAATTCGAATACCAAATATGATAACGCGGACGCCAGAAATAAACGGAAAATTACGTTAACTCAGTAAACGTGTGAGGAAAACTAAATTTACAAAATCCTCGAGATCATACAATTTCGCAGCTAATAATAGTAGAATATTTCGCGGGCAAATAACATAACGTATCGGTACAAATTTCGACGGACTACGACATAACGGAAATAAACGCGAAATAATAGCGCGAAATACCGCGAAATGATAATGCGCCACGCTTGGAGCGCGTGAACGCAAGTTTCCAAACCCGTGCCGGGATTCTGTCGCCAAATATCTTAAACTAACGCAAAGAGTAATCTTAAACTAACACACAGAATAATCTTAAACTAACGCAACGAACGCGACGCGAGTAACGTCCCAACGTAAGAAGGAACGAACGCAACATGTGATATCGCCAGGGATATCCTCACGCGAAGAATAAGGCGCCGGGGCGCTCGACGAAACGCGAAATACTAAACTAACGCGAGAAAATATACGGAAGTACCGCGAGCAATATTATAACTAACGCGAAATGACCGATTTATCCTAACGCCAGAACTGAGATTACGCCAGTGATTCTGATCGAACGCAACACACGCGATCGTCAGCGATCGTCCAACGCGAAAAATGATGCGCCGAGACACTCGGCATAACGCGAAATACTCGAATTAACGCGAGAAAGATACGGAATTACCGCGAGGGGTAACGAGACGCAACATTAGGTCGAAGCGAATGGTATCTTAAGGCGAACCACATTCTACCGCGAATAATATCTCAGCCGATATCGCGAGGATAGTCTAAATGTCCGAACGCGAATCGTGAGTAACGCGATTACACCAACGCGAATATCCCTCTGACGCCATTAATTACGCGTACAGAATCTAAGGTTCGACCGGGCGAAATACTACGCCTAACGAGACACGCGGTCGGGGACGTGAAGGGCGCGAGAAATGGCGTATTCGCGACATCGAACGTCGTCATCGACGCGCCTACCGCGATCTCCAGAGGTTCGTATATTTCGATCGCGATCCCACGGCCACGAGACCATTCCGGTGCCCCTCGCTCTCGCTATCGATCGCTAAATACGCCTTGTCGGCGAATACGCTAATTATCGCGAATTTTCCCGAGCGAGAGCGCGACCCGGGGAGCGGTGTCGTGGCTCTACATCAAACGTTACCGAGGCAACCTCACCGTAGGCAGATTCTCTTCCGAGGGTCCTCGCCGTCGTCCCAAGGGTCGAAAGAGATAGCAGCCGGACGTCGTACTCGGCTCCGGAATGCGACTTAACGTGATACCGCGACTTGACTTTCGACGTGCGTCGATCACCGAGGACGATTTACGAATGCTCCCGAAATTTCGCTCGATGGCGGAATCGATAGCGCACCCCACCCCGGGCGTACGCGGCCCCGCGACGTTGGAGCGCGGACCAATGAGGGGTGAGCTCGCAGGCTCGCGGCGGATTCGTGCGTAGGGCCGTGAATTACGGCTTTCCGCAGGGCGCTAAACGGCCCTTCGCTCGCGCGGCAACTTTTCCGGGATTCTTCCCGGCGGCGGACGGGACGTGTCTGCCTCCGTGTTCCTTCCCGCACCGGTTCGGGAATGGTGGCCATCCATCCCGGAATCCGGTCAGCAGTTTGAGGAGGACAGATGGGCTGATTTTTGCCCCGGCGTCCCGGGGCCCTGCCTTTATGGGTCCGCCCGCCGCTGTTTCACGCGCCGCGCGCGTGTTCCTGCGCTCCGTCGCTTTCGGCGGCCCGCGGGTCGCTTCGATCCGCTTTCCGTCGTCCGAGCTCTCGCCGTTATCCTTCTCGTCGACTCCGCGTCCGCTTCCTCTGTATCCTCTCAGGAACTCCAGTCTCAGCTCGGTGAGGCGCCACGCAATAATACAAAATAAAAGGGATCAGTATATCGTAACGCAATGACTAATATGCCCCTGGAGATCTCGCATCGATTCGTTGAACCGTCCTCGGGCGTGAAAAGGTCGCGAAACCCGCGCCTTGTGACGGCGGCGGGGCGCTGCAACGATGCAGCGAAACTGCAACGTCACAGCACCTAAATCATCCCACATCCATTCACCAGGACTAACTGTAAAGAACCATGTCGCAGGTCCGTACGCTTGCGTCATACAAATTAAATCACACCTTGGTCTACGCCAGTATTGTTCCGTATTTCTTAAAGTGGAAAATATCGAACTCAAGTCAGATTCCAAATCACCTTTCTGCAATGCTTGTAATATTCTGTAGCCGTATAACGTTCTCGTGAATCAGTTGTATACAATTTATGATAAATACCACGACTTATTTGACGAATATTCGCATCATTTAACAAGAAAAATAAGAATTGTGGATTTAATCTAAATTGCGGATGTTTGGATGTCAAACAACATTTAATAAATTCATGGCTGTGAAGTTTAACCTGTCTAGTTTCGTGTTGTCCATTAACACCAAAAGGAAATAAATCTGGAAAACACAATAGATCTAAAGTTTTCTCACGATTGTCCAAGGGCAAATCTTGAACTTTTAACATTTGATATAAGGCAGTAGCACTTTCACATGATTTTTTTTCATACAAAGGATAAATAGTGTATTGCTCGTAATAACTACTATCTTGACTTTCGTCAAGAATCTGGGTTAACATCGCTTCATGCTGATTATTTGAAGTAGCGTCTACGTTATTTTTTGTTTCTTTCATTGGAACTTTTGAACTCAATTCTTGTTCGTCATTTGATAAAATAGCGTCTACGTTATTTTTTGTATCTTCCATTGGAACTCTTGGACTCAATTCTTGTTCGTTATCCGAAACAGATTCACTATCATTTTCCGTCTCTTGTGCTTCAAATTCATTATTATCCAGTTCCTCTAAACCTAATCCATCGTAAGTTTCTGAGAGCGTTATATTATTGTAAAAAGGATTGTTACGTTTGAGCCATGTTAAAGCCTTGTGTAACTTTTTACGATCCACGTATTCCTCCCAAACAATTTTGGATTTTGTCGGAACACCTCTAACACGTACGACGTATATTTCATGATTTTTATTAATTGGATCAGTATCGGAACATAATTTGTTCCATGTCTCTTGTAAAGGTAATGGTAAATGAAACGTTCTACCTTTAACTTTTTGTACCATATTTCTATGAGGCAGTTTTTTGTTAATAACAGTTCCCATTTTAACAACAGTTTGAAAAGCTTTAGCTCTTTGTATAAAAATTTTTTCAAACGTGTTAAGAGATAATATTTCTTCGGGTGTATCACGTACAAATAGATTATTTAAAACGCAATACGCAGGCATTAATCCGTTACGGAATTTTCCTGCACAATAACGACATATGTATTGTGGAGTAATGTTATGTTTTTTTAAATGCGCCATTAAATCTCTCCAAATTGGAATATCTAATTGCGTTTTAAGCTTATTAATTTCAGAGACACTTCTCTTATAACAAAGTCTCTCACATGATGCACAAACATATCGAGGTGTGTCCATGCAGCGTTTGGTAAAAGCCTTAAATGCGTTACTATAGCGAGAAATGATATCGTCATCACTCAAAATAGTACAACTCTGCTGATGTTTGTACATATTTGCTTTTTCTTGTTCCAAAGTTATAATTTCGTTTAATGTGTCTAAATCAGCGGAAGTTAAAGCCTTCTGCAGATTTAACATTTTCCGATAGAAACTTGTCATTTGATAAATTAAACGTTTAATATGTCTTACCTTTGGAAAATGAGGTGATAATATTTGAACACAAAGAAACATCGCTTTGCAAAGTTTCGTATCAATGTAACAAGCATGTGTGTGACCCTTTTTATTTGAATTTTTTATTGTGCATGTATGAATCTTTTGTAACAATTGTGATATTTTGTTTAAAGTACATGTATTTATCGTTTGAAGGAATTTTCCATAACGATCGATTAAAAACGGATCATCAATTTTACACAAGGTATTACATACCCATGATTTTTTTGCTTGTGCCTGCTGCAAAGGTAATACATTCATAGTTTGACCTTTTACGTTCATTACCAAAGGTTGTGATGAAGTAATTTTACGATATGTGTCGATAAAATAATTTTCAGACGAAGCTGTATGTCGCGATATGCCACATAATGCACGTATTTTATCGTCAATTGTAGAGCATTCAGCGGCAAGAGTCAAGCACACTTCTGATTTCTTTTTTAGTGAAGCTAATATTTTATGGATATTGCGGACAAAACTGTCTCGAATACGCATACACCAACGTACGATTCTTTCGGCCTCTAATCGTTTTTCACTATAATTTTAATATCAAGTTTCTTTTCAATATCTTCAATTGCCACAGAATTGAGAAATTGTATATAATTTCGTGACCAAAACTTTTGATATTTTCTAGTAATATTTTTAGCAACATCACGATTTTTTATTACAAATTTTATCATCTTCTTTTGATAATATCGCCTGTTATAAAGCCATTTGCGATCAGGATCTAAAACTTGTTGTCTATGTCGTTCACGCTCTATATTTAGAGCATAACGTATACGTTTTTGTGCATTTCGTTTTACACGGTTCTTCTTATATTGATGTCGATCTTTAGCACGATTAATTTCTAAGTTTTGTTGATATCGGCATCGTTTTTTAGCGCGATTATTTTCCAAATGTCTCATGTAAGATTTCCTCTTAGTCGCGCGACGTTTTTTCCAACTTTTCTCATGTTCTGTATTTTTAGTAATAATTTCTTCTTGTGCACTTTTTTCATATGAATAACAGCTTTTAACGCGCATAATATTATCTTCGTTGTTGAGGCAAACGGTATTTTTCTCATTACTAATTTTGCAAGACAGTATCACTCTCACTATTAATTTTACAGTTAGTATTTTCTTCGCCGTCAAGGACAAACAATATTCTTGTCATAATTAGTTTTTGCAGTTCTTTAGTATTCATATTATATAATATGATTATGTTGATAATCATAAGCTTCCTCATTACGCTCGTTAACGTTACTTTTATGGTTTTCTTCAAATCTAACTGATTATCACCTTAATTCTTTTCAAGATAATCAATATCACAAATCTTTTCTTTATAGTTTTTGCTACATTGACGTTTTGCACGTATATAAGCTGCTTTAGCTTCTCTATCTTTCACCACTGCTAGTGCGGCACTTTGATTGGAAGACTATGTGAATCTTGAGGGACAATGTTCAATTATATTAGTTTCTAATATTTTTATCAAAATGCGATCGCATTAAGCTGTAATCATATTTTACCTTTTCCGGTTTAATATTAAATAATAGTGAAACCGCAAAAGCTATTGCAAACCTCCGCAATCGTTACAATTCGATTGATGTTGCACAGTAGGAAATTTGACAGGATGTTTCTCAAAATCGTATGTTGGAAATAACTTCTCAAGAATTGCTCATGATTTTCGTGTAATGTTTTTTATTTTGTGAATCATAGATATATATATTTTTTATATCGTAATAGCTACATACCCAATGTCCATCTAATTGTTTTGGATCTGATGAACTGTACAATATTTGTATATGTTTTCTGTCTTGTGGTATAGGTTGATCGTTTCAGGCAATTGTATTAGCAATGTTTCGACAGGTCTATAATCTGAAACAATTCGTAGAAGATTGTGAAAATGTCCTATATGTTTGTCCGTCAGCCATTCGCCGCGAACAATTATATTTCTATCTTTAGGCATTAAGTAATGTATTTTTTTGTATGCACAGACATATTATTTCTTGTATTTT
>NW_027250407.1:0-21734 GCF_030848795.1 Temnothorax nylanderi | reverse complement strand
CTTCTACTTATGGTAAATGGTAACCTTTAGTTATGGTAACTTCTACTGTCGGTAGTGTTAACTTCTGCTTATGGTAAATGGTAACTTTAGTTATGGTAACTTCTACTGTCGGTAAGTGGTAACTCTGCTTATGGTAAATGGTAACTTTTAGTTATGGTAACTTCTACTGTCGGTAAGTGGTAACTTCTACTTATGGTAAATGGTAACCTTTAGTTATGGTAACTTCTACTGTCGGTAAGTGGTAACTTCTACTTATGGTAGATGGTAACTTTTAGTTATGGTAACTTCTACTGTCGGTAAGTGGTAACTCTACTTATGGTAAATGGTAACTTTTAGTTATGGTAACTTCTACTGTCGGTAAGTGGTAACTTCTGCTTATGGTAAATGGTAACTTTTAGTTATGGTAACTTCTACTGTCAAAGAAATGTTTTTAAATTTCCCGGAGTGTGGTGGGGGTGGACGTAACACCTCCCCCTTATTTAAAAATGTTGGACATTGTTCCAACATTTTGCTTGGGATATCTTACAAGTTTTTAAAGTACGATCGTCTTATTAGTAAGGTTATATTTACTTCGTTAACTATTTACTACCGTGTAGGTATTTTCTGAGCTCACCGTAATCCATTTCCTTGACGCTGCCGTGGCTCGTGCTGGGTTCCTCCTTTGTGGTGACTAGTGTGGTCATCTCGGCAGGTGGTGCCTCCGGGTCGGTGTCTTCGGTGGTGGGCGTCCTGCTGCTGAGATGCAGGAGTAGGTGGGTGACGGAGCTCCACACTGCTCCCAGGAGGTGCATGCTCCAGCCGTAGACGGAGTGGAGCGCATAGCCTCTGATGATCGAGTCGATTATCAGCTTGGCCAATCGGAATAGGAGGATAATAGCCAATACTCCGGCACTTGCTGAGCCGAATGTGACGAACCCATTCCACAGTTGCTGTCCGGTATTTTCCGCAATCTTCTCTAGCGATTCCTCGTCCATTAAGTTGTACAGCGAAACAGTTCCGCGTGGGATGTTGCGGCCCATCGCTCCTTGTACCAGTGTGTTGATCATTGCTGGCTTCTCGATGGGGAACATTATATGGTTGCGGAGGCGATCAAGATCCTGTGTGGAGTATATGCCGCTTGTGGCGAGGTTGGCTGGATTCACATATTTCCACTGCGGTTTGCTTAGAGGCTGGATCGTTGGTGGGGGTAGTGCTTCTACCGGGCGCGGCGTTAACTTGAACCACGCGTCGTCTATTCTGTACATTGTGGGCAAAAGCTCGTTGCAGTCCCTGAGCGTGCCACTCTTAGTCAGTACGCGGGACTTTGGGAGTAGGAAGTGCGACGCGTTATTATGCGAGACGGCTAATTCACTGTAACAATTTTCAGTCTGTCTCACTTTACACGTGACCGGCACACACTTCACTATGTATATTACTTCTCCGGCGGTGATTGCCGTGTATCCTGGTGACTTCATAATCCTGTATGCCATCTCGTCGGGGGCGATGCTGGCGAGGGATAGAGCGTTCTCCAATATCTGTTTCTCTAGGGCGCACTTCTGACTCATTATATCTCGGTACATTTGTGTCAGTTGCGTCCTCATATGTTTCTCGACGTAGATGAACTTGCTGTTTACGTATGAGAAGATGTCGAGATTGTCGATCGAGATTCCAGTCTGTATCTTGAATGTCCGTCCTGGTTGGGTCTCGAGGATGAATAGTTTCGGGTGTTCTGTTTGGATTATTTTGTACCCGCAGAGGCTCGTCTCCGTGGTTCTGGCCAGGGCGAAGGTAATATCTCTTGTTGTCAGAGTGTAGATGACCGGAGTTTCCTTCTGGCCTGGTTTCGGTGAGACTCGGTGGGCCTTCCCTCGTAAAGTACGTCATATTTGTTAAATTGACAGGTGTCGGTGGGGAGTGTCTTCCAGAAGGTCATTGTTCCATCTGCGTCGTAGCATTCCCCTTCCATAGCTGGACAGCGGATGCCGGAGGGGAGGGTGACCTCGTTCGTTGAGTGCTTTACGGGCAGCTCCATCCGGCGCGTGGTTATCTTCACTGTTGCTTGTACGAACACGTTGCTCCAGGTGCCCATGGGGTCGCTGTATTGTGCTCCCTCGCAATCTCCGTCCATGGTTAAAGATCCGGCTAGGGTGATCGCTCGTGTGGTAGTGGCGTTTACCTTAATGCCGGCTATGATCCCGCTGCTCCGCCCAGGTAGATGGTTCCACTGTCCTGCATTTTGCGGCAGGCGTCGCTTGAGATCTCGTGGATATATTCGTATTTTCCACCCTGTACGGCTGAATTGTACGAGGACCATCCGCAGTGTTGCACGTCTCGATCGATCTCTATCTTACATTGTATTCCGACGGTATGGTCGAACTCGCTCAATTGTAGGAGTTGCAGGTATGTCTCCTCGGTGACTGGTTCCAGGTCTTCTAGCTCACATCCCCGATGTCGGTGAGTGAGAGGGTCGTGACATTTAGTCCCTCGCCTCTACAGTCGAAGCCTAGTAAACTGTATACTGGGTGCCGCTTAAAGCTAGTATGGTAATGCATACAGCGAGAGGCCCCATGACTGTGCGGTAGTTCGGGCTGTACTGTTGTCGGTGGTCGTCGGGTCGTGACTATATACTAGATTTTTACGACTACGTAAGGTGGGGGATGGATACATAGTGGGGGAAAGGGTCTTTAGTTTCTACGTGCGGGGGGGGGGAGTCTTAGTTTCTAGCTATCTTTAACTTATCCATATGTACGGTTTTGTCCTTATTCTCTAGCCTAATTTTTACATTATTATTCTCTAATACCTCCAGTATTTCATATGGGCCGACGTATTGATCGTCCAATTTCCCTCTACTGGGCTCTTTAGGAGATACACGCGGTCTCCCGCTCTAAAAGTACGCACGTTCATTCTCTTATCGTAGTAGATTTTGGATCGTGCTTTGGCGCGGTCGAGGTTCTCGCGGGCCCGATCTTGTGTGTCATGCAATTTTTCGAATAGTTGTTTCAAATAGTCGGTGTAAGTTTCACTGATTTCATCGTCTAGCGGTGGGTCGTTTGACGGCGCACGCGCGGTTCTCCCGAAAATCAGCTCGTGTGGTGTGTATAACGTGCCCTCGTGAACGCTAGTGTTGTATGAAAAGGTCGCGAACTTCAGATATTCGTCCCAATTATCCTTTTCGCAAAATTGTTTTAAGTACTCCCATAACACGTGATGGGAGCGTTCGACGGAGCCGTTTGATTGCGGCCTGTAGGCTGTCGTCTTATATTGGGTGATTCGGAATTTTTTTGCAATATTGCGCATGAGCGCGTTTATGAAGTGGCTTCCCTGGTCCGTGAGCCAAGCTCTGGGGGCTCCGTATATGCAGATAAAGTCTTTTGCGAACGCGTCGGCTACGTCTACGGCAGACGCCTGTTTCAGGGGAATGGCTAAGGAATATTTTGTTAGGAGGTCTTGAATTGTGAGGATGTAAGAGTACCCCGTGGTGGTGGTGGGCAGCGGTCCCATGATGTCCATGGATATTTTGTCGAAGGCTGCTCCTGGCGTGTCGGTGAGTACCATTGGTTGTCGTGTTTTTACACGGACTAGCTTCTTTAGTTGGCAGCTCCTGCAGTTCTGGATGAATTTCTGAACGTCGGCTTTCATCCCCGGCCAGTGGTACTTTTCCCTGAGTCTTCTGTATGTCTTGGTGACTCCTTTGTGTCCTCCGACTGCTGAAGCGTGTGCTTCCTTCAGGATGTCGGGCTTCTCGGCGTCGAATGGCATTGAAATATGGTTTTTGCATATTAAGATGCGGGTGGGGCTGTCCCGGAACGTGTCCTCCAGTATCCGGCGGACTGTCGGGAACATCATACCGTCTATGCCTCCCTTACATATGGCGACGGTGGGTATTCCATTTCGGTGCACGCTACGAGTAGGGAGGAGATGGCTTCCTTCACCCATTTCCTCTGGGTATCTTCCGATACGCACGTTTTAATTGGGAGTGCGATGATTCCTGTTTTTCCTCGTGTTAGCACCCGGGCTCTGCCGAGCGTTGGGTCCACGATTGTCGGTAGTTTTCCATGGTTCTCGAGCATCCTGCTGCCGGGATCACAAGGTTCTCCCCGTTGTGAGACGAACACCACTAGGTATTCCTTTCGTGCTAGGAAGTGGTCTTTGATTTCTGTCATCTGGGCCTTTGCGGGGTGGGGGTCGAAAGGCTCGTTCGGGTTGTCGAAGATTTCGGAGGGTGTGCTGTCGGTAGCGTCTGTTTCGTCGCTAGTCAGCGCTATCCCTGGATCGGAGTCTTCGCGCTCCTCGTCTCTGTCTGAGTTACTGTCGTTATCCGATACGTTTTCCTCAGTGGTCTCCCTTTCTTCGTTTGCGGCGGGGGCGGCTTCCATGCTCTGAGCTGAAGTGCTTGGTTCGTTGACGTCGGGGGAATGGTGCCGCTTCCGTTTCGTGCGTGGATTGGAGGAGAATATTGACTCATCGGAGTCGGAGGATTCTGTGGTTTTCGCGAGGGGGAGGACTTGTCGTTGGACGGGGTTACGAGAGAGAGCGTCTGCGTTCGCGTTGATTTTTCCTGCTTTGTAAGCAAAGTCGTACTCGTATTCCAGGAGTTTCAACCTCCAACGGACCAGGCGCGACGAAGGATCTTTCACTGAGTTTAACCAGATCAAAGGTTTATGGTCAGTAATTAGCTGAAATCTGCGACCGAACAAATATGGCCTAAAATGTTTTACACAATAAACGACAGCAAGCAGCTCCTTTTCGATCGTCGAGTAATTCTGTTCGGCGGCATTGAGTAGTCGCGATGTATATGCGATCGGTAAGTCTTTACCTACGGGGCCCTGACTTAAGATGCCCCCGATCGCGGTACCTGAGGCATCCGTGGTTACAACAAAGGGTTTTGTGAAGTCGGGGTGTTGCAGAATAGGGTCGGAACACAATAGGTCTCTCAGGTGGGAGAACGCCGTCTCGTGTTCCTCCCCTCCAAACAAACGCGACGTCCTTCTTTAGAAGGCTCGTGAGTGGTTTCGCGATCTTTGAGAAGTTCGGAATAAACCGGCGATAGTAACCTGCCAGACCTAGGGAACTGCTTGATGTTCTTCACGTTCCGAGGACGAGGAAAGTGTCGGACGGCCTCGACCTTCTTTGGGTCGGGTTTTACTCCTGTTTCGGAAATTACGTGGCCGAGGTAAGTGACTTCTTTACAAAGAAATTCGCATTTGTCGGGTTGTAATCGCAAACCCGCGTCTCTAAGGCGTTCCGCTAATTTATGGAATTTTATCAGATGCTCCCGCAGCGAGCTAGAGTATATGATAATATCGTCTAAGTATACAAACAATTCCACGCCTTGGAGTCCCTTCAGTACTTGGTTTCATTAACCTTTGGAAGGTCGATGGCGCGTTCTTTAGCCCAAATGGCATGCGCTTGAACTCGTAGTGGCCGTACGGCGTGGAGAATGCCGTTTTATGTGCGTCGGTTTCGTCCATACGTATCTGATGGAACCCCGAGGCGAGATCAAAAACGCTGAAATATTTCGCGCTTCCTAGTTGATCTAGTATTTCTACAATGTTAGGGAGAGGGTGCGCGTCACCCACGGTTTTTTCATTAAGAGCGCGGTAGTCTATGACCATGCGCCATTTTTTGTTACCTTTAGAGTCGGCTTTCTTGGGCACAATCCACAAGGGAGAGTTGTAGGGCGAAGTTGACGGTTGAATCACGTCGTTATCTAGAAGGTCCTTGACCTGTCTGTCGATTTCTTCCTTGTGCATTGGCGGGAACCTGTACTGTTTGGTATTTATGGGGATGTCGTCAGTGGTCGGTATCTTATGTGTTATTTTGTCAGTGTGATGTAGCTTGTCTTCGGGCAAGCGGAATAGATCGCTATACTTCTCGATAAGATTGTGTACGTGTTCTCTCTCTTCGTCGTTCAGATGGTCTAGACGAAGTAACTCCTTTATCTTGTCGGCGCGCGATTTACTTAGGAATGTCGCCATTATTCGGCGAGCCTTTTTATCGCTCCTGGTCATTCTCGGCCCTAAAGCGGAACGGCCAGGTGGGGTTAGGAGGGTTCTTTTATGACCCTTGTCGGATTCAGAGGAGGATACAGAGGTATGAGGTGGCCCGGAGGTAGAGTAGGTCTCTATCTCCTGAAGCTCGACCGTCGGTAACGAGATTTCGATATCTCGCTCGCCGGTGTTGATGATGCCGATGTAGGCAATGCCGCCGCGATTCGTGACGACAGCGTCTCCCAAGTAGATGTCGTCGTGCACGTGTATTCGCGGTACGTAACCCGTTTCGATTTCTGGGTTATTAATTCGAAGGGGCAAGGTGGTGCGCGTCCTTGCCGGTATTTTGAAGGTTTCGTTGGGTCGGGCTCTGTCGGTTTCCTTATTATCGACTGCGGAGGGCTCGGGATTTTCGGCTGCCTGATTCGTGTCGGCCCGATCGGATACGGTGGATACAGCGGTTTTATCATCGTCGGATTACAGTGGGTACGGTGATTTTGTCGTCGTCGGATACAGTGGATACAGCGGTTTTGTCGTCGGATACAGTGGATACAGTGGTTTTGTCGTCGGATACAGTGGGTATGGTGATTTTGTTTTGACCGATTCGCGTCGACTTGGGTTACCGGGAACGTCGAGGTTACTGCGGATGTGGTATCTTTTCTGTTTAGCGGTATCCGAATTCCCTCCCACGTTAGGAGGTTTTGGGTAGCGTCTATCACGTAGGTGTCGCGCAGGAAGTCTGATCCTAAGATTCCGTCCTGCGAGATTGGGAAATCGTCGGTCACGATTTGGAACCTAATCCGGTGTCCTAAGAATTCGGTTTCTATGGCTCCGAGCGTGTCGATTTTCCCCCTCAGTTATTCCCGTGATAGTTATTCCCGCGTTAGTTTCTATATTCCCCAAGGACGAGAGTTGGCCTATTTTTATCACGTTCGGGGCGGCCCCCGTGTCTATCATGAATTTTGCTTCGTTCTTTAGTCCCTCCAATTGCTAGATTTACGCTAGGCGCGTGTGAGAACTCCGGCGGGTTCATTATTGCGATTCTGGTGGTTCGCTTGTGTCTCTACTATCGCTCTTATCGGACGGTTGGTTTCCCGAGATGTTCCCGCCCGAGGTTCGTCCGCGGTCCTCGAGGGGTGCGAGGAGTTTCCCTGCGCTTGCCGAGAATTATTATACTGACGTTTACGGCATTCTTCTATTTCGTGCCCCGGGTTCTTGCAGTATCGGCATACCTTATCGTTCCTACCTGAATACTCCGCGCGACCTTTCTCCGTATTTTCGTAACGCGGTTTGTTCGTGTTGTCGACACGGTTCCTCTCTGTTCCTTCGTAACGTGGTCTACCTGGATTCCCGTAGCGCGACGGGCTCGTGCTTTCGTAGCGCGGCCTATTTGTTGTGTATCGATTGTCGGGGGGGTCTCGGAAGGTTACTCTAGGCGGTCCGTATCTGTTTGTTTCGACGCGTTCGGAAAAGGGTTTTGTCGGTGTGGAATGGGCTAAGGGCCGCCCTGCGCTATAAACGTTCCTCTCGAGGCTTCGTTCTCTGTCGTTTCTACGAGGGTTTTCGAAACGGGAATTGTCTAATTCCTGCCTCATTGCTAGTGCCTTCACGTGGGAGAATGCTGAGAACGGGTTAGCATAATGCTCTGGGTGGAGCTGAATACGGTAGCTGAGGGGCAACCCTTCGCAAAACGAACGCGCGGTCAGGGCGTCTGCTTCGGTTGTCGTATTATTGCCCAAGGCCCCGCGGCGGCGTCTCTCTTCGTCAATGATGGACGAACGGAGGTCCTTCACTCGGGTTATGTAATCTAAGATATGTTCTCCCGGTTTTAAGTATATGGTGCTGAGTTCTCCGCGGTACTGATCTATTGTTCGGGGCGAACCGAAGGCGCTGCTTAGCAGGTCCGAAAGTTGAGTTATCGTTTCGCAAGCCTCGTCTTCTACTGCGCATATGGCTCTTCGCGAAGTTTGGTCAGGATTAGGCGGGTTAGATTCCTTTCCGACGATGGAGGGAGGATCTCTTTGGCACGTCGGCATGCTCGTATAAATTGAGACAAGGGGATATTGCGTCCGTCGAAATGGGGAACCGTTTCGAGCGCTTCTCTGAAGGAGATGCGAGGCCCATAATTCTCCGTTGTTGGGTCGTAGGGGGGAAATATCGCCGATGTTTGCGCGTCGAAAAAACGTGTATGCTGGCGCGAAGGGGAAATAGGCATTAGTCGCGAGGGTCCCAAAGGGGGGTCTGAGCTAGCTCCGGTTTTTTCGTACTGGGCGCGCTCTTCGTCCATGCCGATTTTTATTCTCTCCAGGTCTTGCTTAGCTCTTTCGAGAGCTTCGGCCTCGCGCGTAATCCTTGCCTGTATTTCGAGCAGTCTTGTTTCGTCTGCTTTCCGTTTCTTTTTCTCTTTGTCTAGCAATGTAAACTCGTGATCCAAAGCGGCTCGGCGCGCTGTGAGCTCTTCCTCGCTCGGAGGGTCACCGGTTTTGGAACGGGTTTCCGGCATCGCGAATTTTCGAATCCCACCGCTGTCACCAAATTTATGTCACGTCCCGAGGGATCGCGGCCGCGGCGCGGTACTCGGATCTCTGACGGGAGCAGGTCGCTTTGTCGGGTCGCTAAGCCGAGGGGCTCTACCCGGGGATACCCGCGACCGGGGTAATTCGCTATCCGGGCCCGTTACCAACGAGTCGCTCCAATTCGAATTCTTACTGGGGAAGCTTGATTATGCGGTTCTTCGCGCGATGTTAAGAGGTACCGTTCGAATATCTCTTCGACTTCGGTACAATAGTGGCACTCGAGCGCGGGGCGGTAGTCGGCCAAAGTTTTGTTGCAGGCGGAACACGTATTAAATTCCGTTCGCGGACCGTACTGTACGTAGTGCCAGAGGGTGCCTTCGAATTCTGATCGCGCGGCTTGGTGATTGTTAAGTAGGCAATCCTCACAAATGATCGTGTCGGTAGTTTTGTTTAGGAAGAACAACGTGTATACACAAATCCCGTTCATTAACCAAACTTTGAGCGGACTAGGGGGAGAGAGATTACTCCCGGAGGGCGACGACTGACCGGGTGCTTGGGGCACATCGGTAACAGCGTGCATTGATAACAATGATCATCTCTTTATTGACCGTAGGGTGTCGGTAATGGCGGTTTTTGATTTACCTACCGTGTGAATGTTGGTAATAGTGTTTTTAATTTACCGACCGTGGGATGTTGGTAATAGCGTTTTCGATTTACCGACCGTGGAATGTTGGTAATAGCGTTTTCATTTTCAATTTACCGACCATGGAATATTGGTAATAGCGTTCTCGAGTTACCGACCGTGGAATATTGGTAATAGCGTTCTCGACCTTAACGCCTGATTTGGGAGATGGCTATAATAGTGGGTTCTATATCTAAATGTTGCTGCCCTCCCTCGTGCGTCACCGAGCGCATCACGTCGAGGTATATTCCCGAGCACGTGGTACACCCCGAGGGTTCCCGGATCTCGCCGATTATTACGTCACACGCGTCGCACTCTTCCAATCTGTACCGGAAACCGATGTGCATGTAATGTCGGATCAGGAGTTCGTAGTGACTGCGCTGTTGCGCGGTTAAGTCGCGGTAGCACGATTCGCAGAGATAATGTTTACTATTCCGATTCTGATAACCCAACGTAAATACACAGATCGCGCGGGATAACCAATTCCGGCGCGTGATTCGAGAGACTAAGGGGGAGAGTCGCCGGGTAGCAGGTCGTGATGGGGGCTCACTCATGTCAGTTAATTAAATTTAGGGGCGTCGGCACTTACCTTTACTCGAGTTCTAGCGGGTGGTCCGCGGTCCCCCAATGCTCAGGTGTGGCGGCGCCGTATAGGTACAGGATCTCCGCGCGGCGTCGCGAGTAGTAGCTCCGGCGGGGGTCGTCCTTCCTGATGCGCTCAATCAGTTCCTCCGACGGGAGGTGGTCAGATTCATCCGTAATGCAGGTCAACCGGTACGGGCGGCTTTCGAGGTTCACTTGACAACTCGGGTGAGACTCCCTTTTAAGCGCACGGTAGTTCGTTCGGGATTCCTCTTTCGAGAGTGGAGTGTATGTTGAGGAATCGTTAACACTCGCGTGCCGGTGTTCGCGGTTAGCACTGAGTTTTTCGTCCGCCTTGCGCGCGGAATTCGCGGCGAAATACGCTTCGTACTCGGGTTGTTCCGCGAATTCGACTCCCAGTATGGTGTTAGAGGGAGGTGTATGTAGGAGACGGTTTAATCGGCGGGTACGCCACTTAATTCCTCCTTGGCGACACCTTGGCATTTGCTTTAGCCAAACAATATAAATATTCGCGGAAAAGAAACGTCTTTGGTTGATTCCCTGTTGCTACGGCGAGAAAGCGTGCCACTCGTATAGCACTGCCTCTTTCCGAACACCTACGGACGATAGCGTGCCACTCGTATAGCACTGCCTCGTATGCAGATGTAATGCAAGGGGAGGACCGGTGACGTGGTACCTTGTTGGTACTAAGTAATACTGCCAACGAATTAACGCTACCCAGTGGGAGTGGGGCGTGTTAAGGTTGATGAGAGATCACACGAAAATTCGTTAAACACTGGTATATTCTTATAGTTTCACATGATAATTCTACAACTGTTACAATATCAGACACTTAACATTATTGAGTATACGCGTGATACTTGAGGCTTCGGATATAGGAGGATATGGAAGTCTTCGGATATAGAAGGATATAGAAGAATGTGGTAATGCTCACTGAGACAAGTATCGAATCTGCGTCCGAAGGATAACTAACAGAAGCACTGCCTGTGACTGAGGCTGAGACTAAGACTGAGAGCGTCCCTCGGGATGCTCGTCCTTATATTCCATTTTCCTGGCGGCGGGAAAAGATCGCGTGGAAGGGTTTCGTTGCGTCATCGGTCCGGTCCCTGATTTCTCTCCTTATATGGTCATGTTTTTCCATCTTCGGTGGCGAGGGTGGTCGAGTGGAAGGGTTGAGAGATGGAAGGACCGTATTGCGTCATCGGTCCCTGATTTCTCTCCTTATATGGTCATGTTTTTCCGTCTTCCTTCGTGCTCGAGGGAGGGTTGCGTTTTTGCTTCCACCTTCGCTTTCTCTTTTGTGCAGTCGTATGACTCGTTGAGCCGAGAGTTTTCTGGAAGGGTCTGAAGAAGGATTACGGGGATTTGGGAGTTAGATACTTATGGTGGATTTTCGAGAAGGATATTGTGAACACTTATTGTTTATGTTAAATCTACCGTATACATCTATTGGTGGGTAAGTTGTGGTTATGATGAGCCTTACTCGTGGTGAATGGCCTTGCTTAGTCGATGGTTGATGATAAGTGATCTTACTTACGCGGTCTTACTTCTACTCTATGGTAACTTTTATCTATGATATCTTCTACTTATGGTAACTTCTACTTATGGTAACTTCTACCGTCGGTGAGTGGTAACTTCTACTTATGGTAAATGGTAACTTTTAGCTATGGTAACTTCTACTGTCGGTAAGTGGTAACTTCTACTTATGGTAAATGGTAACCTTTAGTTATGGTAACTTCTACTGTCGGTAAGTGGTAACTTCTGCTTATGGTAAATGGTAACTTTTAGTTATGGTAACTTCTACTGTCGGTAAGTGGTAACTCTGCTTATGGTAAATGGTAACTTTTAGTTATGGTAACTTCTACTGTCGGTAAGTGGTAACTTCTACTTATGGTAAATGGTAACCTTTAGTTATGGTAACTTCTACTGTCGGTAAGTGGTAACTTCTGCTTATGGTAGATGGTAACTTTTAGTTATGGTAACTTCTACTGTCGGTAAGTGGTAACTCTGCTTATGGTAAATGGTAAACTTTTAGTTATGGTAACTTCTACTGTCGGTAAGTGGTAACTTCTGCTTATGGTAATGGTAACTTTTAGTTATGGTAACTTCTACTGTCAAAGAAATGTTTTAAATTTTCCCGGAGTGTGGTGGGGGGTGGACGTAACAAAAGATATATGTCTGCTGAATGACGGTATTTGTTGGTTTGAAATTGAAAAATTTATTACTGAACAAATTACTATTGGTACCGAGATTTCTCATATTTGGGAAATAAAATCAAGGACATCAGAGAGTGCTATGGTTCCTATTTCTGATGTTCGATCAAAAATGGTAAAGTTGGATTTATCAGGGAAAATATACGTTTGTAATATACCAAACCTTATTGAATTACAGTAAAAAATGTTATACCGTCTGCATGTAAATCTCTTCATATTATTAATAAAGGTTCATTATCAATTTCTAAAACTACTGTTCTTTTTTATTAATTATTAATTTCCTTCTTCACTTTTTCGAAACTACTAAACAGTTGTCTAATAAGTAAAGATATATGTCTGCCTTTCAAACTTGAATTCTTTTTCTTTTAACAATCTCCTCAGAATATTATACATTTGAAGGATTTATTGAACGTTAATTAACATTCCACTTCAAATGAGCACATTAATACACAAAAATGTTTTCCAAATTTCCTCAAAGTTTACTGTTAACTGATTAATTATAATAAAAATATATCTCAATCTTTTACCATACTCCAATCTATAAAGTTTATAAAAACGTCTTTAACTTTTTGAAAACCAATAAATATTGAATATATATATGTATATATCTTTTCTAACAACGTTTTGACGACAAAACAATATTTTGTTCTACAAATTGAAAAAATGAGAAGAATTGAAAATGCTAATAAATTTTCACCTTATTACAAAAAATTATTTGTTCTTTCTAATTATCTATTAATTAAACTAAAAAACATTTGTCTACAAAATTTTATTGTCAAACAGTCAAGTATATATTTTATTTTGCCCTCTCTCTCTTACGCATTGAAAAGTATTCGAATCTCCTTTCGGAGTGGCAATATTTTAACAAATACGAGCTTACGCATTAAAAAGAATTCATTTAGCTTAAAATATTCCTCGCATTCAATCGCAATCGATAACCTTCAAACGAATGCGAATTCTCTCATTAAAAAGGATTCAATTCATTTCAAATATTCCTCTCATTCTATCGCATTCAATAGAATTCTATCGAATGCTAACTCTCTCATTAAAAAGAATTCACTTGGCTCAAAACACCCCTCGCATTCAATCGCAATAGATAACATTTAAACGAATGCGAACCCTCGCATTGAAAAAGATTCACTTCTGCTACTTGTTTTTGGATTCAGAAACATACAAGATTTTTACGTTCTATTCGCAGTATCGCACTGAAAAGTATTGACCCGTAATCCAATCCGAAATTGTTGCAAAGCAGAATTCATGACAAAATCTCGTGAATGCGAAACAATATTTTTGAATAAGACGTTTTATGCAGGGTTAGGAAACTCACCATTCGGTCTGAAAAACGTGGAATACAGAGCCATGTACATAATGAATACTCTCTGCGAGAAGACTTGACGATCTTATCGACACGACATATGCACAGCAATGATATGGAAGGTCTTGCAAGAAGAGGCATGTCGTAGGTCAACACACCGGCGAGGATTATAACAAAGCACGATTTGACACCGTCACAATATTGCATGTACCAATAGTAAAACCCCGATTTGCCAACGACCAAAGTTCATGAGCATGGATTACGATTTGCTCAAAACCGTGACATATGCATGATGCAAAAAATCCGTGTCATTTTGAGACGGTGTCAAATCGTGCTTTGTTATAATCCTCGCCGGTGTGTTGACCTACGACATGCCTCTTCTTGCAAGACCTTTCATATCATTGCTGTGCATGTGTCGTGTCGATAAGATCGTCAAGTCTTCTTGCAGAGAGTATTCATTATGTACATGGCTCTGTATTCCACGTTTTTCAGACCGAATGGTGAGTTTCCTAAGGGATCTTTTAATATCTCAATATTAATTGAACAAATTTACAGATATGGATCAATTGGTCTATGTTTCTGATACTTTGAATCAGTAAACTCACCATACGGTACGGAGAACGTGTAACTTAATTTCTGTAATTACCGCTGAAGATGGCTCAAAACTGAGCCGAAACGTACGGATCGATGTAATGTATCAAAACGACGAATAAATCAGTTATTTATGATATTACGCACTGTGATCTGCGTCTGACCCTCATAGCCTTGACTTCTCCTATTTTAATCTCGAGGGTCCTCATATTACTTTATTTATTATTTTGACTTTTCTTTGATAAAATTTTATTACGTTCTTTGAAGGAGTATAAATTCTTCTTTCAAGTACATGATAAAGACTCTTTCTAAAATTTGTACATTTTAAGACTATTATCAAGAAAATATTCTTTCTTAAAGACAACCGTTACTTACTAAAAGAAAAAAAGTAAATTGAGTAATCGCTTTTTTAAGCAGTACAATTGATATTTTCCTGTGTATGCATGTACACACGTATGTACATACGAACGCACAAAAAATTTTTCTATGTTGTTAGAAAATTTTATTTCTATTTAAAAAAGGCGAGAAACTATCATCGCTCAGGACGGGGGCCCGGCGTTACGCGCCGCTCGTGCGTAATCATCGCCGCTTGTAGTAAACAACTGCCCGCGGGGCAGCCGCATCTCGCCGCGCGCTTGGATTTGGCGGTGGGCCGGGCCAATACGGCGATTTTTAATCATTAATAACTCATCAACTATTGCGAAAATTGCAAAATGGTACATGACTTTTCGACTCAGTTTGGCTCGCTCTATCTAAATATGAGAAAAGTACCAAACATTCAGGGACACCCTGTATAAGTAAGTTGGATAATTATTTATATTAAAGTAAATTAAATTTTTTAATTGAAAATTAAATGTAATAAATTAATTATACTATATAAATTATAAAATTTATTAAAAAGAGATAAATTTATAAAAAATTAGAATCTTCATCAATAGATTGAGATGTATAAAAATAATCATACGACATCTACAAAATGTCAGTATCATGCAGCTGCTTCAAATCCAAAGTGATGATAGGAAGAGAAGTGAAGAATGTTTATTCGAAAAAGACATGCAGTAAGAAATAAAGTTCCGATAATTACATGTAAACCATGAAATCCTGTAGCAATGAAAAAAGTTGAGCCATAAATTGAGTCTGCAATAGTGAATAGGGCTTCTTTATATTCAATAATTTGTAAAATAGTAAAATAAATTCCTAAAATAATAGTAAAATAAAGACTTTTTTTTCTTTCTTTAAAATTTTTATTTAGTATGGCATGGTGTCTTCAAGTAACTGTTAAGCCTGATGAAATTAAAATAATTGTATTTATTAAAGGAATATCAAAAGGGTTAAAAGGAATAATACCTAAGGGAGGTCATAATTGTCCAATTTCTATGTTAGGGGCCAGGGAAGAATGAAAGTATGCTCAGAAGAAGGAGAAAAAAAATAAAATTTCAGAGAAAATAAATAAAATTATACCTAAGCGTATTCCCTTGTAAACGTTTAATGTGTGACATCCTTGGAAAGTTGCTTCTCGAGTTACATCACGTCATCATTGAATTATACAAAAAAGAGTTCTAGGGATAGTTAAAATTATGAAGTACCTATAATGGTGAAATCATCTTACTGTACAAATTAAATTATTTAAAATTCTTAATGAAATAAGAATTGGTCATGGACTAACACTTACTAGATGAAAGGGATGGTTCATAATTAAATTTCTATAAAGAGTTGAAAGAATAGAGAATACATAGCTTGAATTATGGGTACAGAGATTTCTAAAATAAATAATAAAATTTGAGATATAATTATAATTATAAAAATTATGAAATTATTGATTGATTGACCAGTTGACCCTAGTAAAGACAATAAAAGATGGCCTGCAATTATATTTGCTGTTAATCGAATTGCTAAAGTAAGAGGGCGGATAATTAGTCTGATAGTTTCAATGATAACTATGAAAGATATTAATAAAAGAGGAGTGCCTTGTGAGGAGTTAAGTGAGCTATTAAAATATTTAGGTAATTATAAATTTTGTAAATAATTGTTCTAAATCAAAGAGTTAAGGATAGAGACAGACAAAAATTTATGTGTCTAGATGCTGTAAAGATATAGGGAAAGAGTCCTAAAAAATTGTTGAAAAAAATTATTAATAAGAGACTAATAAAAATAATTAGATTAGAATATGAATAAGAGATTAAAATTTTAAATTCTTGAAATAAATAAAAAATTAAATATTTTCATAATAAAATTAATCGGGATGGAATAAATCAATATTAGTAGGGGAGGAGGGTAAAAATAATAATTAACCTTAATCAATTTAATGAGAGATTTATAGATGTTGTGAGGGGTCAAAGATTGAAAAAATATTTATTATCATAATCAATTAAAATAAAGTGATCTCATTGAAGGATGAATATGAATATGAAAAGTTTGAGGAACTGGGGTAATTATAAAATATAAAAAAGATGAGATAGTTAAAAGTAAGCTAATAGTTAAAATAATAATAGTAGATCATAATAAGGGTCTTATTTGTAGGATTAAAGAATATTAATATATAGAAATTTAATAATTTTAAATTGACAATTTTAAATTTAATGTTAAAGGTTTAACTAATTCTTTCATTAAAAATAGGGTCAATACCTATTATATTTTGATTTAAAAGATCAATACTTTTATTATATTCAGTCATTTAATGAAGTTATTATATAGGGTTTAATTATTGTTAATAAAATAAGTTAATCAATTTTTAAAGTTATTAAGGTTTGTAGATTCAATTACGATTGGTATAAATCTATGATTAGTTTCACAAATTTCAGAACATTGGCTAAAAAATAATCCGGGTCGATTTATAAATAATATAGTTTGATTTAGACGTCCTGGGGTTGAATCTATTTTAATACCTAGGGAAGGGATGGTTCATGCGTGAATTACATCGATTGATGTAGTTAGTAGACGAATAGTTAAGTTGAATGGTAAAATGCATCGATTGTCGACATCAAGTAAGCGAAATTCATTATTTGTTAATTGATTAGTGGATAACATAAAAGAATCAAATTCAATATTGTTGAAATCAGAATATTCATATCTTCAGTATCATTGATGGCCAATGGTTTTAATCGTAAGATTATTGGAGTGAAGTTCATCGGTAAGGTAGAGAATTTTTAAAGAAGGTATGGCAATAAAAATTAGAATAAATATGGGAATGATAGTTCAAATTAATTCGATTGTATGACCATGAAGTAAATATCGATTAATAAGTTTATTATAAGTTATTATTATTATTATAAAAGTAATTAATATTGCAATAAAAATTAAGATAATTATAGTAAAATCATGAAAAAAAATTATTATATCATAGGTTGGGGAATTTGAGTCTTGGAGTGTTAATGATCATGTATTACGTTTTAATAAAAGAATTAATCTTTATAAGAGGATTTTAAATCCATTGCACTAATCTGCCATATTAAAAAATTGCTGGGATTTCATTATATCTATGATTAAGAGGGGGATAGTTAGTATTTCATTCTAAGGATGGGGATAAAAAAAATATATTAATAAGTATACGTTTGGCTCTTAGGGCTTCTCAAATAGTAAACATTAAGATTATTAAACTAATAATAGAAATAAGGGATCCGATAGAAGAGATAATATTTCATGATAGGAAATTATCGGGATAATCTGAATATCGTCGGGGTATACCTCTAAGTCCCAGAAAATGTTGAGGGAAGAAAGTTAAATTGACTCCGATAAATATAGAAAAGAATGGAATATTAAGGTAAAAGTTATTCAGGGTAAATCCAGAAATTAGAGGGAATCAGTGGATAAATCTAGCAATAATAGCAAATACAGCTCCTATAGATAGAACATAATGAAAGTGGGCGACTACATAGTATGTATCATGTAAAATAATATCAATAGACGAATTTGATAACATAATTCCTGTAAGACCTCCTATAGTAAATAAAAAGATGAATCCTATTGATCATCATAAGGTAGGATTATAGTTAATTTTTATGCCATGAAGAGTTGAGATTCATCTAAAAATTTTAATTCCTGTGGGAATAGCAATAATTATTGTGGCTGAGGTGAAATAAGCTCGAGTATCGACATCAAGACCAATAGTAAATATATGATGAGCTCAAACAATAAATCCTAAAAATCCAATTGCTACTATGGCATAAATTATTCCTAAGGAGCCAAAGGTTTCTTTTTTTCCTCTTTCATTTATAATAATATGGGAAATTAATCCAAATCCTGGAAGGATTAAAATATAAACTTCTGGATGTCCAAAGAATCAAAATAAATGTTGCTAAAGAATAGGGTCTCCTCCTCCAGAAGGGTAAAAAAAAGATGTATTTAGGTTTCGATCTGTTAGTAATATAGTAATTGCTCCTGCTAATACAGGTAAGGCTAGAAGAAGTAAAATAGCGGTAATTAAAATAGCTCAAACTAAAAGGGGAATTTTATCTATAGTAAAATTTTTATGATGTATATTTAAAATAGTAGAAATAAAATTGATTGCGCCAAGAATTGAGGATATACCTGCAATATGAAGGGAAAAAATTGAGAGGTCTACAGAAGAGCCCCTATGAAAGATATTTGATGCTAAAGGAGGGTAAATTGTTTACCCTGTCCCTACTCCGTTGTTAATAAAATTACCTAGTGTTAATAATAAAATTGAGGGGGGTAAGAGTCAGAAACTTATATTATTTATACGAGGGTAAGCTATATCAGGAGATCCTAGTATTAGAGGCACTAAAAAATTTCCAAATCCCCCAATTATAAAAGGTATAACTATAAAAAAGATTATAATAAAAGCATGGCTGGTTACTAGAGAGTTATAGATTTGATCATTATTAATAAGGGGATTACAAGAACCTAATTCAAGGCGGATAATTATTCTTATAGAAGATCCGATTATTCCGGCTCAGATGGCGAAAATAAAATAAAGAATACCAATATCTTTGTGATTAGTAGAGAATAGTCATTTATTCATAGTGGTTTGTAAAAAAATAAAATGTTATGTGTCTGATTAAAGTAATAAATTGTAAATTTATTTAAGGAAGAAAAATTTTCTAACATTAATATAATAAATTTATATTATAGTTTATAAAATAAATATTAAATTGCAAGTTTAAAGAAATTAATTGATATTAATATATATTATTAAATATTTACTTAATTAATTGTTGTTAATAACCATTTGTAATATAAGATTTTAAATAAAAGGAAAAATATAAATTATGTAAGTAAGTAAGAGTGGATTTGTGTGAGTATGGATAAGATTTATAAAGGAATTATTATTTTTAAACTTTGAAGGTTTAAAGTTTAGGTTATATGAACTTAAAATCTTTCTTTAAATAATTAAAATAATAAAGGATATTAGTAAGCTAGTTTGAATAAAAAAATTTAAATTATATTTAAAAGTAAGTTTTAAGATTAGAAGTTTAGATTTAAATTGATAAAAAAAATATGTGATTAAGTATAATATTTACATAAAGGTATAATATATAATTAGTGATCTTAATATCATAATAATAAAAATAAAGAATAAGTTAGAATTTTGTAGAAAAATAAAAATTCTATATCATTTTATATAAAAAAATGGAAGTGGTGGTATTCTAGCTATGTTTAATATAATAGTAATTATTATTAAGTTATAGAATTTATTAAAATTTAAAATTGGATATTTAAAATTAAATAATACTTTATAGTAGGAAATAAAAATAAATAAAATAAATAAAATAATTGAATAAAATAAAAAATATTTAATCAAATTAAAGATTTTATGTAAATTAATATAATTATTTATCTAGTTTGATTGATTAAAGCATATCTTATAAGTATTTTAATATTATATAAATTAAATATATATGGAGGAATGATTGAACATGAAATTAAAATAAAAAAAATTAATAAATTATAAATTTTTAGGAGAGAAATTATGTAAAAGGGTATAATTTTTTGAAGGGTTAATAAAATAAATAAAATATTTCAAGTTAAATGCTTAGAAAGAATTGAAAGTCATAGATGAAAGGGGGGGGGAATGAATGCTTAATTTATAAATAATGCAAGAATTATTATAACATTAATATAATTATAATATATGAAAATATTATTTAGAATAATGCATATAATGATAGGGAAAGATGCTAAAATTTGAATAATAAAGTAAAAAAAATTAATTTTTTATTTTTTAGATTTATATTTATTAAGCAAATGAATAAAAAGTTAGTAATTTCTATAAAAAATCAAATTATAATGTAATCAAAAAATCTTAAGGATAAAATAGTAAAAATGAGTAAGTTTATAATAATAAAATATTTAGAAAATAAGTTATATATTATAATAAAAATTTAATAATTAAATAAAATTAATTTAAAATATTAATATTAAGATAATTTTTATTATATTTTAATGTAGGAGGCATAAAAATTTTTGAAATTTTTTTTAATAGTTTGATTCTATTAAATATAATAATAAAAGTATTTTAAAATACATAATTTATTCTATCAAAATAATCCTTTTAAAAGTTAGGCATATCATTAATATATATGTATATATATAAATAAGAGATTAATAATTCTATAATTAGGGTATGAATTAATTTATATAGATTTTTAATTTAATAATTTGGTTTTAATTAAAATTATTATATAAATTTATATAATTATGATAAATAATTTATAAGAAAATTAAATAATTTTATTAGTATAATAAAAATAATTAATTATTATTTAATAATCATTTAAATAATAAATTTAATTATTTTTGTGTAAAAAATTAAATTTTAGTTTAAGAAAAATATTTATTTACATTAAAAGATTTTGGAAATTAAATAGAACAAAAAATTTAAAAAAAAAACATTTATTTAAGCTAAAATTAATATAATGTATATATTATATGTATGTATTTGGTTTAATAAATAGGTAGTTATATATAGAAAAACTTATAATAAAATTATAAAATAATTTTATTGAAAATTTATTGAAAAATTTATTGAATATAAAATACTTTTTTGTTGGCCTCGACGAGACAAAAGAATGCCGCTTGGAACGACCCAGTATCTCGCGCTGTTTCCGAGATAAATGCAACTCTTTAACCATTAGAGATAGAGCTTTGGAGGTAAAATACTTTTTTGTCGGCCTCGACGAGACAAAGAGAATGCCGTAATATTATAATAAGTATAAGTATAATAAAAATAATTAATTATTATTTAATAATCATTTAAATGAGGAAGTCCGAGCGTAAGTAAACAGAAGCACGTCTGTCGAGCGCGTCTGCTTATTTCCGAATTTATCTGCCGTTGCATCGCCCTCGGGCGACTTTGTTACAGGTTTTCTGCAAGCGCAAAATTGCAATTTTATTTGGATATAGAAGGAAACAGCAGAGGAACCGCAGGGGAGACGTTTTTCCGGAGTTTCTAAGGCTGAGAAAGCTTTGGAGGTTAGGGAACAATAAGGGAAACCAGCTGCCGGGTTCGCAAACCTATCAAAAAGCGAACACCAACGGCCCGGGGGTGCCTCTGATATAGAGAGGTGAGAGACTCAAGCTGCGACGACAAAGCGAACAGTGAAGGGGGAACCACCGAGCGGTATTAATGAGCAATACAGGAGAAGGCACGGAAAGGCAAAAGGAGTCAAAAAAGAAAGGAAGGCCGATCAATGCAGTACACCTTGGAAGGCAAAGGAATAACAGCGAATCGATTATTGACTCGTTTAAGAGGAAGAGAGAAGAAGAGGAAGATAGGATAAGAACAGAGAAGGAATTACTCGAGAAGTTTAAAAAATCAAGAACAGTGGGCAGATCACCGCCAACTAAGAGGACAGGAATAACATCAGGAGCAGAAAGGACTCAAGA